>NW_028135183.1:0-136000 GCF_964662115.1 Mustela nivalis
TTAGTCCCGCAGCCACGCATCTCCCAACCACGCAGTCTCCATCGCCGCCTCCTGGTGCTTCAGACAACGCTCAGAGTGTGATAAACCTGTATGACCAAAATGAGGTCATCCGCATCCTTGACCGCCCGATCTACCCGAAAGACGGAGGCGCACACCAGGCCACCACCCGTCCTTCAACTCTGCTCCGGGAACGCTCCACTGCGCCGGCGTGCCCGGGTGGGCCGCTTCTTTTCCGTGCCATTTCGGGGCGGCAGCAACAAGCCCTGGGCGAGAAAGGGCCCTGGGCCATGGAGAACAGGGCTGTCCGCAGGGCTGCCCTACGCCGGCCAATTCTCACGAGCGTTCTGCCCAAACCAAATTTGGGCAGAACGCTCGTGAGAATTGGCCGGAAAACGCCCGGCGAAGTCATTCGGGCGCTGCACGTCTGCTGGGCCGACCCCCCCGGGGCCTTGAAGGGCATTGTGAGTGTCCGCAACCGATCACCGCCAGGAGGCAATCCACAAGATGGAATGCAGCGAGGACAACGCCCGTGGATGCTCGACCTGCGGGGGTCCCATCCCTGGCGCTCTACCACAGGGCCAGGCCCATCACGAAGTCCGGTTTGGAACGCTCACCTGCCTCCCCAACCTTCTGCTTCCGGGGTCCTGTCCCTCATGGCCTCCATATTGGAAACCCTTAGTCCCGCAGCCACGCATCTCCCAACCACGCAGTCTGCATCGGCGTCCCCTGGTGCTTCGGACAACCCTCAGAGTGAGATAAACCTGTTCACCAAAATGAGGTCATCCCCATCCTTTGCCGCCCCATCTACCTGAAAGACGGAGACGCACACCAGTCCACCACCCGTCCTTCAACTCTGAGCCGGGAACACTCCACTGCGCCGGCGTGCCCAGTTGGGCCGCTTCTTTTCCGTGCCATTTCGGGGCGGCAGCAACAAGCCCTGGGCGAGAAAGGGCCCTGGGCCATGGAGAGCAGGGCTGTCCGCAGGGCTGCCCTACGCCTACCAATTCTCACGAGCGTTCTGCCCAAACCAATCCTGGCTTGGGCAGAACGCTCGTGAGAATTGGCCGGAAAACGCCCGGCGAAGTCATTCGGGCGCTGCACGTCTGCTGGGCCGACCCCCCCCGGGGCCTTGAAGGGCATTGTGAGTGTCCGTCGCCTCCTGGTGCTTCAGACAACGCTCAGAGTGTGATAAACCTGTATGAACAAAATGAGGTCATCCCCATCCTTGACCGCCCGATCTACCCGAAAGACGGAGGCGCACACCAGGCCACCACCCGTCCTTCAACTCTGCTCCGGGAACGCTCCACTGCGCAGGCGTGCCCAGGTGGGCCGCTTCTTTTCAGTGCCATTTCGGGGCGGCAGCAACAAGCCCTGGGCGAGAAAGGGCCCTGGGCCATGGAGAGCAGGGCTGTCCGCAGGGCTGCCCTACGCCGGCCAATTCTCACGAGCGTTCTGCCCAAACCAATCCTGGTTTGGGCAGAACGCTCGTGAGAATTGGCCGGAAAACGCCCGGCGAAGTCATTCGGGCGCTGCACGTCTGCTGGGCCGACCCCCCCGGGGCCTTGAAGGGCATTGTGAGTGTCCGCAACCGATCACCGCCAGGAGGCAATCCACAAGATGGAATGCAGCGAGGACAACGCCCGTGGATCCTCGACCTGCGGGGGTCCCATCCCTGGCGCTCTACCATAGGGCCAGGCCCATCACGAAGTCCGGTTTGGAACGGTCACCTGCCTCCCCAACCTTCTGCTTCCGGGGTCCTGTCCCTCATGGCCTCCATATTGGAAACCCTTAGTCCCGCAGCCACGCATCTCCCAACCACGCAGTCTGCATCGGCGTCCCCTGGTGCTTCGGACAACCCTCAGAGTGAGATAAACCTGTTCACCAAAATGAGGTCATCCCCATCCTTTGCCGCCCCATCTACCTGAAAGACGGAGGCGCACACCAGTCCACCACCCGTCCTTCAACTCTGAGCCGGGAACACTCCACTGCGCCGGCGTGCCCAGTTGGGCCGCTTCTTTTCCGTGCCATTTCTGGGCGGCAGCAACAAGCCCTGGGCGAGAAAGGGCCCTGGGCGATAAAGGGCCCTGGGCCATGGAGAGCAGGGCTGTCCGCAGGGCTGACCTACGCCGGCCAATTCTCACGAGCGTTCTGCCCAAACCAATCCTGGTTTGGGCAGAACGCTCGTGAGAATTGGCCGGAAAACGCCTGGCGAAGTCATTCGGGCGCTGCACGTCTGCTGGGCCGCCCCACCCCGGGGCCTTGAAGGGCATTGTGAGTGTCCGCACCGGATCGCCGCCAGGAGGCACTCCACAAGATGGAATGCAGCGAGGACAACGCCCGTGGATCCTCGACCTGCGGGGGTCCCATCCCTGGCGGTCTACCATGGGGCCTGGCCCATCACAAAGTCCGGTCTGGAACGCTCGCCTGCTTCCCCACCCTTCCGCTTCCGGGGTCCTGTCCCTCATGGCCTCCATATAGGAAACCCTTAGTCCCGCAGCCACGCATCTCCCAACCACGCAGTCTCCATCGCCGCCTCCTGGTGCTTCAGACAACGCTCAGAGTGTGATAAACCTGTATGACCAAAATGAGGTCATCCGCATCCTTGACCGCCCGATCTACCCGAAAGACGGAGGCGCACACCAGGCCACCACCCGTCCTTCAACTCTGCTCCGGGAACGCTCCACTGCGCCGGCGTGCCCGGGTGGGCCGCTTCTTTTCCGTTGCATTTCGGGGCGGCAGCAACAAGCCCTGGGCGAGAAAGGGCCCTGGGCCATGGAGAACAGGGCTGTCCGCAGGGCTGCCCTACGCCGGCCAATTCTCACGAGCGTTCTGCCCAAACCAAATTTGGGCAGAACGCTCGTGAGAATTGGCCGGAAAACGCCCGGCGAAGTCATTCGGGCGCTGCACGTCTGCTGGGCCGACCCCCCCGGGGCCTTGAAGGGCATTGTGAGTGTCCGCAACCGATCACCGCCAGGAGGCAATCCACAAGATGGAATGCAGCGAGGACAACGCCCGTGGATGCTCGACCTGCGGGGGTCCCATCCCTGGCGCTCTACCACAGGGCCAGGCCCATCACGAAGTCCGGTTTGGAACGCTCACCTGCCTCCCCAACCTTCTGCTTCCGGGGTCCTGTCCCTCATGGCCTCCATATTGGAAACCCTTAGTCCCTCAGCCACGCATCTCCCAACCACGCAGTCTGCATCGGCGTCCCCTGGTGCTTCGGACAACCCTCAATGTGAGATAAACCTGATCACCAAAATGAGGTCATCCCCATCCTTTGCCGCCCCATCTACCTGAAAGACGGAGACGCACACCAGTCCACCACCCGTCCTTCAACTCTGAGCCGGGAACACTCCACTGCGCCGGCGTGCCCAGTTGGGCCGCTTCTTTTCCGTGCCATTTCTGGGCGGCAGCAACAAGCCCTGGGCGAGAAAGGGCCCTGGGCGATAAAGGGCCCTGGGCCATGGAGAGCAGGGCTGTCCGCAGGGCTGACCTACGCCGGCCAATTCTCACGAGCGTTCTGCCCAAACCAATCCTGGTTTGGGCAGAACGCTCGTGAGAATTGGCCGGAAAACGCCTGGCGAAGTCATTCGGGCGCTGCACGTCTGCTGGGCCGCCCCACCCCGGGGCCTTGAAGGGCATTGTGAGTGTCCGCACCGGATCGCCGCCAGGAGGCACTCCACAAGATGGAATGCAGCGAGGACAACGCCCGTGGATCCTCGACCTGCGGGGGTCCCATCCCTGGCGGTCTACCATGGGGCCTGGCCCATCACAAAGTCCGGTCTGGAACGCTCGCCTGCTTCCCCAACCTTCCGCTTCCGGGGTCCTGTCCCTCATGGCCTCCATATTGGAAACCCTTAGTCCCGCAGCCACGCATCTCCCAACCACGCAGTCTCCATCGGCGCCTCCTGGTGCTTCAGACAACGCTCAGAGTGTGATAAACCTGTATGACCAAAATGAGGTCATCCCCATCCTTGACCGCCCGATCTACCCGAAAGACGGAGGCGCACACCAGGCCACCACCCGTCCTTCACCTCTGCTCCGGGAACGCTCCACTGCGCCGGCGTGCCCAGGTGGGCCGCTTCTTTTCCGTGCCATTTCGGGGCGGCAGCAACAAGCCCTGGGCGAGAAAGGGCCCTGGGCCATGGAGAGCAGGGCTGTCCGCAGGGCTGCCCTACGCCGGCCAATTCTCACGAGCGTTCTGCCCAAACCAATCCTGGTTTGGGCAGAACGCTCGTGAGAATTGGCCGGAAAACGCCCGGCGAAGTCATTCGGGCGCTGCACGTCTGCTGGGCCGACCCCCCCGGGGCCTTGAAGGGCATTGTGAGTGTCCGCAACCGATCACCGCCAGGAGGCAATCCACAAGATGGAATGCAGCGAGGACAACGCCCGTGGATCCTCGACCTGCGGGGGTCCCATCCCTGGCGCTCTACCATAGGGCCAGGCCCATCACGAAGTCCGGTTTGGAACGGTCACCTGCCTCCCCAACCTTCTGCTTCCGGGGTCCTGTCCCTCATGGCCTCCATATTGGAAACCCTTAGTCCCGCAGCCACGCATCTCCCAACCACGCAGTCTGCATCGGCGTCCCCTGGTGCTTCGGACAACCCTCAGAGTGAGATAAACCTGTTCACCAAAATGAGGTCATCCCCATCCTTTGCCGCCCCATCTACCTGAAAGACGGAGGCGCACACCAGTCCACCACTCGTCCTTCAACTCTGAGCCGGGAACACTCCACTGCGCCGGCGTGCCCAGTTGGGCCGCTTCTTTTCCGTGCCATTTCTGGGCGACAGCAACAAGCCCTGGGCGAGAAAGGGCCCTGGGCGAGAAAGGGCCCTGGGCCATGGAGAGCAGGGCTGTCCGCAGGGCTGACCTACGCCGGCCAATTCTCACGAGCGTTCTGCCCAAACCAATCCTGGTTTGGGCAGAACGCTCGTGAGAATTGGCCGGAAAACGCCTGGCGAAGTCATTCGGGCGCTGCACGTCTGCTGGGCCGCCCCACCCCGGGGCCTTGAAGGGCATTGTGAGTGTCCGCACCATATCGCCGCCAGGAGGCACTCCACAAGATGGAATGCAGCGAGGACAACGCCCGTGGATCCTCGACCTGCGGGGGTCCCATCCCTGGCGGTCTACCATGGGGCCTGGCCCATCACAAAGTCCGGTCTGAAACGCTCACCTGCTTCCCCACCCTTCCGCTTCCGGGGTCCTGTCCCTCATGGCCTCCATATTGGAAACCCTTAGTCCCGCAGCCACGCATCTCCCAACCACGCAGTCTCCATCGTCGCCTCCTGGTGCTTCAGACAACGCTCAGAGTGTGATAAACCTGTATGAACAAAATGAGGTCATCCCCATCCTTGACCACCCGATCTACCCGAAAGACGGAGGCGCACACCAGACCACCACCCGTCCTTCAACTCTGCTCCGGGAACGCTCCACTGCGCAGGCGTGCCCAGGTGGGCCGCTTCTTTTCAGTGCCATTTCGGGGCGGCAGCAACAAGCCCTGGGCGAGAAAGGGCCCTGGGCCATGGAGAGCAGGGCTGTCCGCAGGGCTGCCCTACGCCGGCCAATTCTCACGAGCGTTCTGCCCAAACCAATCCTGGTTTGGGCAGAACGCTCGTGAGAATTGGCCGGAAAACGCCCGGCGAAGTCATTCGGGCGCTGCACGTCTGCTGGGCCGACCCCCCCGGGGCCTTGAAGGGCATTGTGAGTGTCCGCAACCGATCACCGCCAGGAGGCAATCCACAAGATGGAATGCAGCGAGGACAACGCCCGTGGATCCTCGACCTGCGGGGGTCCCATCCCTGGCGCTCTACCATAGGGCCAGGCCCATCACGAAGTCCGGTTTGGAACGCTCACCTGCCTCCCCAACCTTCTGCTTCCGGGGTCCTGTCCCTCATGGCCTCCATATTGGAAACCCTTAGTCCCGCAGCCACGCATCTCCCAACCACGCAGTCTGCATCGGCGTCCCCTGGTGCTTCGGACAACCCTCAGAGTGAGATAAACCTGTTCACCAAAATGAGGTCATCCCCATCCTTTGCCGCCCCATCTACCTGAAAGACGGAGGCGCACACCAGTCCACCACCCGTCCTTCAACTCTGAGCCGGGAACACTCCACTGCGCCGGCGTGCCCAGTTGGGCCGCTTCTTTTCCGTGCCATTTCTGGGCGGCAGCAACAAGCGCTGGGCGAGAAAGGGCCCTGGGCGATAAAGGGCCCTGGGCCATGGAGAGCAGGGCTGTCCGCAGGGCTGACCTACGCCGGCCAATTCTCACGAGCGTTCTGCCCAAACCAATCCTGGTTTGGGCAGAACGCTCGTGAGAATTGGCCGGAAAACGCCTGGCGAAGTCATTCGGGCGCTGCACGTCTGCTGGGCCGCCCCACCCCGGGGCCTTGAAGGGCATTGTGAGTGTCCGCACCGGATCGCCGCCAGGAGGCACTCCACAAGATGGAATGCAGCGAGGACAACGCCCGTGGATCCTCGACCTGCGGGGGTCCCATCCCTGGCGGTCTACCATGGGGCCTGGCCCATCACAAAGTCCGGTCTGGAACGCTCGCCTGCTTCCCCACCCTTCCGCTTCCGGGGTCCTGTCCCTCATGGCCTCCATATAGGAAACCCTTAGTCCCGCAGCCACGCATCTCCCAACCACGCAGTCTCCATCGCCGCCTCCTGGTGCTTCAGACAACGCTCAGAGTGTGATAAACCTGTATGACCAAAATGAGGTCATCCGCATCCTTGACCGCCCGATCTACCCGAAAGACGGAGGCGCACACCAGGCCACCACCCGTCCTTCAACTCTGCTCCGGGAACGCTCCACTGCGCCGGCGTGCCCGGGTGGGCCGCTTCTTTTCCGTGCCATTTCGGGGCGGCAGCAACAAGCCCTGGGCGAGAAAGGGCCCTGGGCCATGGAGAACAGGGCTGTCCGCAGGGCTGCCCTACGCCGGCCAATTCTCACGAGCGTTCTGCCCAAACCAAATTTGGGCAGAACGCTCGTGAGAATTGGCCGGAAAACGCCCGGCGAAGTCATTCGGGCGCTGCACGTCTGCTGGGCCGACCCCCCCGGGGCCTTGAAGGGCATTGTGAGTGTCCGCAACCGATCACCGCCAGGAGGCAATCCACAAGATGGAATGCAGCGAGTACAACGCCCGTGGATGCTCGACCTGCGGGGGTCCCATCCCTGGCGCTCTACCACAGGGCCAGGCCCATCACGAAGTCCGGTTTGGAACGCTCACCTGCCTCCCCAACCTTCTGCTTCCGGGGTCCTGTCCCTCATGGCCTCCATATTGGAAACCCTTAGTCCCGCAGCCACGCATCTCCCAACCACGCAGTCTGCATCGGCGTCCCCTGGTGCTTCGGACAACCCTCAGAGTGAGATAAACCTGTTCACCAAAATGAGGTCATCCCCATCCTTTGCCGCCCCATCTACCTGAAAGACGGAGACGCACACCAGTCCACCACCCGTCCTTCAACTCTGAGCCGGGAACACTCCACTGCGCCGGCGTGCCCAGTTGGGCCGCTTCTTTTCCGTGCCATTTCGGGGCGGCAGCAACAAGCCCTGGGCGAGAAAGGGCCCTGGGCCATGGAGAGCAGGGCTGTCCGCAGGGCTGCCCTACGCCTACCAATTCTCACGAGCGTTCTGCCCAAACCAATCCTGGCTTGGGCAGAACGCTCGTGAGAATTGGCCGGAAAACGCCCGGCGAAGTCATTCGGGCGCTGCACGTCTGCTGGGCCGACCCCCCCCGGGGCCTTGAAGGGCATTGTGAGTGTCCGTCGCCTCCTGGTGCTTCAGACAACGCTCAGAGTGTGATAAACCTGTATGAACAAAATGAGGTCATCCCCATCCTTGACCGCCCGATCTACCCGAAAGACGGAGGCGCACACCAGGCCACCACCCGTCCTTCAACTCTGCTCCGGGAACGCTCCACTGCGCAGGCGTGCCCAGGTGGGCCGCTTCTTTTCAGTGCCATTTCGGGGCGACAGCAACAAGCCCTGGGCGAGAAAGGGCCCTGGGCCATGGAGAGCAGGGCTGTCCGCAGGGCTGCCCTACGCCGGCCAATTCTCACGAGCGTTCTGCCCAAACCAATCCTGGTTTGGGCAGAACGCTCGTGAGAATTGGCCGGAAAACGCCCGGCGAAGTCATTCGGGCGCTGCACGTCTGCTGGGCCGACCCCCCCGGGGCCTTGAAGGGCATTGTGAGTGTCCGCAACCGATCACCGCCAGGAGGCAATCCACAAGATGGAATGCAGCGAGGACAACGCCCGTGGATCCTCGACCTGCGGGGGTCCCATCCCTGGCGCTCTACCATAGGGCCAGGCCCATCACGAAGTCCGGTTTGGAACGGTCACCTGCCTCCCCAACCTTCTGCTTCCGGGGTCCTGTCCCTCATGGCCTCCATATTGGAAACCCTTAGTCCCGCAGCCACGCATCTCCCAACCACGCAGTCTGCATCGGCGTCCCCTGGTGCTTCGGACAACCCTCAGAGTGAGATAAACCTGTTCACCAAAATGAGGTCATCCCCATCCTTTGCCGCCCCATCTACCTGAAAGACGGAGGCGCACACCAGTCCACCACCCGTCCTTCAACTCTGAGCCGGGAACACTCCACTGCGCCGGCGTGCCCAGTTGGGCCGCTTCTTTTCCGTGCCATTTCTGGGCGGCAGCAACAAGCCCTGGGCGAGAAAGGGCCCTGGGCGATAAAGGGCCCTGGGCCATGGAGAGCAGGGCTGTCCGCAGGGCTGACCTACGCCGGCCAATTCTCACGAGCGTTCTGCCCAAACCAATCCTGGTTTGGGCAGAACGCTCGTGAGAATTGGCCGGAAAACGCCTGGCGAAGTCATTCGGGCGCTGCACGTCTGCTGGGCCGCCCCACCCCGGGGCCTTGAAGGGCATTGTGAGTGTCCGCACCGGATCGCCGCCAGGAGGCACTCCACAAGATGGAATGCAGCGAGGACAACGCCCGTGGATCCTCGACCTGCGGGGGTCCCATCCCTGGCGGTCTACCATGGGGCCTGGCCCATCACAAAGTCCGGTCTGGAACGCTCGCCTGCTTCCCCACCCTTCCGCTTCCGGGGTCCTGTCCCTCATGGCCTCCATATAGGAAACCCTTAGTCCCGCAGCCACGCATCTCCCAACCACGCAGTCTCCATCGCCGCCTCCTGGTGCTTCAGACAACGCTCAGAGTGTGATAAACCTGTATGACCAAAATGAGGTCATCCGCATCCTTGACCGCCCGATCTACCCGAAAGACGGAGGCGCACACCAGGCCACCACCCGTCCTTCAACTCTGCTCCGGGAACGCTCCACTGCGCCGGCGTGCCCGGGTGGGCCGCTTCTTTTCCGTTGCATTTCGGGGCGGCAGCAACAAGCCCTGGGCGAGAAAGGGCCCTGGGCCATGGAGAACAGGGCTGTCCGCAGGGCTGCCCTACGCCGGCCAATTCTCACGAGCGTTCTGCCCAAACCAAATTTGGGCAGAACGCTCGTGAGAATTGGCCGGAAAACGCCCGGCGAAGTCATTCGGGCGCTGCACGTCTGCTGGGCCGACCCCCCCGGGGCCTTGAAGGGCATTGTGAGTGTCCGCAACCGATCACCGCCAGGAGGCAATCCACAAGATGGAATGCAGCGAGGACAACGCCCGTGGATGCTCGACCTGCGGGGGTCCCATCCCTGGCGCTCTACCACAGGGCCAGGCCCATCACGAAGTCCGGTTTGGAACGCTCACCTGCCTCCCCAACCTTCTGCTTCCGGGGTCCTGTCCCTCATGGCCTCCATATTGGAAACCCTTAGTCCCTCAGCCACGCATCTCCCAACCACGCAGTCTGCATCGGCGTCCCCTGGTGCTTCGGACAACCCTCAGAGTGAGATAAACCTGTTCACCAAAATGAGGTCATCCCCATCCTTTGCCGCCCCATCTACCTGAAAGACGGAGACGCACACCAGTCCACCACCCGTCCTTCAACTCTGAGCCGGGAACACTCCACTGCGCCGGCGTGCCCAGTTGGGCCGCTTCTTTTCCGTGCCATTTCTGGGCGGCAGCAACAAGCCCTGGGCGAGAAAGGGCCCTGGGCGATAAAGGGCCCTGGGCCATGGAGAGCAGGGCTGTCCGCAGGGCTGACCTACGCCGGCCAATTCTCACGAGCGTTCTGCCCAAACCAATCCTGGTTTGGGCAGAACGCTCGTGAGAATTGGCCGGAAAACGCCTGGCGAAGTCATTCGGGCGCTGCACGTCTGCTGGGCCGCCCCACCCCGGGGCCTTGAAGGGCATTGTGAGTGTCCGCACCGGATCGCCGCCAGGAGGCACTCCACAAGATGGAATGCAGCGAGGACAACGCCCGTGGATCCTCGACCTGCGGGGGTCCCATCCCTGGCGGTCTACCATGGGGCCTGGCCCATCACAAAGTCCGGTCTGGAACGCTCGCCTGCTTCCCCAACCTTCCGCTTGCGGGGTCCTGTCCCTCATGGCCTCCATATTGGAAACCCTTAGTCCCGCAGCCACGCATCTCCCAACCACGCAGTCTCCATCGGCGCCTCCTGGTGCTTCAGACAACGCTCAGAGTGTGATAAACCTGTATGACCAAAATGAGGTCATCCCCATCCTTGACCGCCCGATCTACCCGAAAGACGGAGGCGCACACCAGGCCACCACCCGTCCTTCACCTCTGCTCCGGGAACGCTCCACTGCGCCGGCGTGCCCAGGTGGGCCGCTTCTTTTCCGTGCCATTTCGGGGCGGCAGCAACAAGCCCTGGGCGAGAAAGGGCCCTGGGCCATGGAGAGCAGGGCTGTCCGCAGGGCTGCCCTACGCCGGCCAATTCTCACGAGCGTTCTGCCCAAACCAATCCTGGTTTGGGCAGAACGCTCGTGAGAATTGGCCGGAAAACGCCCGGCGAAGTCATTCGGGCGCTGCACGTCTGCTGGGCCGACCCCCCCGGGGCCTTGAAGGGCATTGTGAGTGTCCGCAACCGATCACCGCCAGGAGGCAATCCACAAGATGGAATGCAGCGAGGACAACGCCCGTGGATCCTCGACCTGCGGGGGTCCCATCCCTGGCGCTCTACCATAGGGCCAGGCCCATCACGAAGTCCGGTTTGGAACGCTCACCTGCCTCCCCAACCTTCTGCTTCCGGGGTCCTGTCCCTCATGGCCTCCATATTGGAAACCTTTAGTCCCGCAGCCACGCATCTCCCAACCACGCAGTCTGCATCGGCGTCCCCTGGTGCTTCGGACAACCCTCAGAGTGAGATAAACCTGTTCACCAAAATGAGGTCATCCCCATCCTTTGCCGCCCCATCTACCTGAAAGACGGAGGCGCACACCAGTCCACCACCCGTCCTTCAACTCTGAGCCAGGAACACTCCACTGCGCCGGCGTGCCCAGTTGGGCCGCTTCTTTTCCGTGCCATTTCTGGGCGGCAGCAACAAGCCCTGGGCGAGAAAGGGCCCTGGGCGATAAAGGGCCCTGGGCCATGGAGAGCAGGGCTGTCCGCAGGGCTGACCTACGCCGGCCAATTCTCACGAGCGTTCTGCCCAAACCAATCCTGGTTTGGGCAGAACGCTCCTGAGAATTGGCCGGAAAACGCCTGGCGAAGTCATTCGGGCGCTGCACGTCTGCTGGGCCGCCCCACCCCGGGGCCTTTAAGGGCATTGTGAGAGTCCGCACCGGATCGCCGCCAGGAGGCACTCCACAAGATGGAATGCAGCGAGGACAACGCCCGTGGATCCTCGACCTGCGGGGGTCTCATCCCTGGCGGTCTACCATGGGGCCTGGCCCATCACAAAGTCCGGTCTGGAACGCTCGCCTGCTTCCCCACCCTTCCGCTTCCGGGGTCCTGTCCCTCATGGCCTCCATATTGGAAACCCTTAGTCCCGCAGCCACGCATCTCCCAACCACGCAGTCTCCATCGGCGCCTCCTGGTGCTTCAGACAACGCTCAGAGTGTGATAAACCTGTATGACCAAAATGAGGTCATCCCCATCCTTGACCGCCCGATCTACCCGAAAGACGGAGGCGCACACCAGGCCACCACCCGTCCTTCAACTCTGCTCCGGGAACGCTCCACTGCGCCGGCGTGCCCAGGTGGGCCGCTTCTTTTCCGTGCCATTTCAGGGAGGCAGCAACAAGCCCTGGGCGAGAAAGGGCCCTGGGCCTTTGAGAGCAGGGCTGTCCGCAGGGCTGCCCTACGCCGGCCAATTCTCACGAGCGTTCTGCCCAAACCAATCCTGGTTTGGGCAGAACGCTCGTGAGAATTGGCCGGAAAACGCCCGGCGAAGTCATTCGGGCGCTGCACGTCTGCTGGGCCGACCCCCCCGGGGCCTTGAAGGGCATTGTGAGTGTCCGCAACCGATCACCGCCAGGAGGCAATCCACAAGATGGAATGCAGCGAGGACAACGCCCGTGGATCCTCGACCTGCGGGGGTCCCATCCCTGGCGCTTTACCATAGGGCTAGACCCATCACGAAGTCCGGTTTGGAACGGTCACCTGCCTCCCCAACCTTCTGCTTCCGGGGTCCTGTCCCTCATGGCCTCCATATTGGAAACCCTTAGTCCCGCAGCCACGCATCTCCCAACCACGCAGTCTGCATCGGCGTCCCCTGGTGCTTCGGACAACCCTCAGAGTGAGATAAACCTGTTCACCAAAATGAGGTCATCCCCATCCTTTGCCGCCCCATCTACCTGAAAGACGGAGGCGCACACCAGTCCACCACCCGTCCTTCAACTCTGAGCCGGGAACACTCCACTGCGCCGGCGTGCCCAGTTGGGCCGCTTCTTTTCCGTGCCATTTCTGGGCGGCAGCAACAAGCCCTGGGCGAGAAAGGGCCCTGGGCGATAAAGGGCCCTGGGCCATGGAGAGCAGGGCTGTCCGCAGGGCTGACCTACGCCGGCCAATTCTCACGAGCGTTCTGCCCAAACCAATCCTGGTTTGGGCAGAACGCTCGTGAGAATTGGCCGGAAAACGCCTGGCGAAGTCATTCGGGCGCTGCACGTCTGCTGGGCCGCCCCACCCCGGGGCCTTGAAGGGCATTGTGAGTGTCCGCACCGGATCGCCGCCAGGAGGCACTCCACAAGATGGAATGCAGCGAGGACAACGCCCGTGGATCCTCGACCTGCGGGGGTCCCATCCCTGGCGGTCTACCATGGGGCCTGGCCCATCACAAAGTCCGGTCTGGAACGCTCGCCTGCTTCCCCACCCTTCCGCTTCCGGGGTCCTGTCCCTCATGGCCTCCATATTGGAAACCCTTAGTCCCGCAGCCACGCATCTCCCAACCACGCAGTCTCCATCGGCGCCTCCTGGTGCTTCAGACAACGCTCAGAGTGTGATAAACCTGTATGACCAAAATGAGGTCATCCCCATCCTTGGCCGCCCGATCTACCCGAAAGACGGAGGCGCACACCAGGCCACCACCCGTCCTTCAACTCTGCTCCGGGAACGCTCCACTGCGCCGGCGTGCCCGGGTGGGCCGCTTCTTTTCCGTGCCATTTCGGGGCGGCAGCAACAAGCCCTGGGCGAGAAAGGGCCCTGGGCCATGGAGAGCAGGGCTGTCCGCAGGGCTGCCCTACGCCGGCCAATTCTCACGAGCGTTCTGCCCAAACCAATCCTGGTTTGGGCAGAACGCTCGTGAGAATTGGCCGGAAAACGCCCGGCGAAGTCATTCGGGCGCTGCACGTCTGCTGGGCCGACCCCCCCGGGGCCTTGAAGGGCATTGTGAGTGTCCGCAACCGATCACCGCCAGGAGGCAATCCACAAGATGGAATGCAGCGAGGACAACGCCCGTGGATCCTCGAACTGCGGGGGTCCCATCCCTGGCGCTCTACCACAGGGCCAGGCCCATCACGAAGTCCGGTTTGGAACGCTCACCTGCCTCCCCAACCTTCTGCTTCCGGGGTCCTGTCCCTCATGGCCTCCATATTGGAAACCCTTAGTCCCGCAGCCACGCATCTCCCAACCACGCAGTCTGCATCGGCGTCCCCTGGTGCTTCGGACAACCCTCAGAGTGAGATAAACCTGTTCACCAAAATGAGGTCATCCCCATCCTTTGCCGCCCCATCTACCTGAAAGACGGAGGCGCACACCAGTCCACCACCCGTCCTTCAACTCTGAGCCGGGAACACTCCACTGCGCCGGCGTGCCCAGTTGGGCCGCTTCTTTTCCGTGCCATTTCTGGGCGGCAGCAACAAGCCCTGGGCGAGAAAGGGCCCTGGGCGATAAAGGGCCCTGGGCCATGGAGAGCAGGGCTGTCCGCAGGGCTGACCTACGCTGGCCAATTCTCACGAGCGTTCTGCCCAAACCAATCCTGGTTTGGGCAGAACGCTCGTGAGAATTGGCCGGAAAACGCCTGGCGAAGTCATTCTGGCGCTGCACGTCTGCTGGGCCGCCCCACCCCGGGGCCTTGAAGGGCATTGTGAGTGTCCGCACCGGATCGCCGCCAGGAGGCACTCCACAAGATGGAATGCAGCGAGGACAACGCCCGTGGATCCTCGACCTGCGGGGGTCCCATCCCTGGCGGTCTACCATGGGGCCTGGCCCATCACAAAGTCCGGTCTGGAACGCTCGCCTGCTTCCCCAACCTTCCGCTTCCGGGGTCCTGTCCCTCATGGCCTCCATATTGGAAACCCTTAGTCCCGCAGCCACGCATCTCCCAACCACGCAGTCTCCATCGGCGCCTCCTGGTGCTTCAGACAACGCTCAGAGTGTGATAAACCTGTATGACCAAAATGAGGTCATCCCCATCCTTGACCGCCCGATCTACCCGAAAGACGGAGGCGCACACCAGGCCACCACCCGTCCTTCAACTCTGCTCCGGGAACACTCCACTGCGCCGGCGTGCCCAGTTGGGCCGCTTCTTTTCCGTGCCATTTCTGGGCGGCAGCAACAAGCCCTGGGCGAGAAAGGGCCCTGGGCGATAAAGGGCCCTGGGCCATGGAGAGCAGGGCTGTCCGCAGGGCTGACCTACGCTGGCCAATTCTCACGAGCGTTCTGCCCAAACCAATCCTGGTTTGGGCAGAACGCTCGTGAGAATTGGCCGGAAAACGCCTGGCGAAGTCATTCGGGCGCTGCACGTCTGCTGGGCCGCCCCACCCCGGGGCCTTTAAGGGCATTGTGAGAGTCCGCACCGGATCGCCGCCAGGAGGCACTCCACAAGATGGAATGCAGCGAGGACAACGCCCGTGGATCCTCGACCTGCGGGGGTCTCATCCCTGGCGGTCTACCATGGGGCCTGGCCCATCACAAAGTCCGGTCTGGAACGCTCGCCTGCTTCCCCACCCTTCCGCTTCCGGGGTCCTGTCCCTCATGGCCTCCATATTGGAAACCCTTAGTCCCGCAGCCACGCATCTCCCAACCACGCAGTCTCCATCGGCGCCTCCTGGTGCTTCAGACAACGCTCAGAGTGTGATAAACCTGTATGACCAAAATGAGGTCATCCCCATCCTTGACCGCCCGATCTACCCGAAAGACGGAGGCGCACACCAGGCCACCACCCGTCCTTCAACTCTGCTCCGGGAACGCTCCACTGCGCCGGCGTGCCCAGGTGGGCCGCTTCTTTTCCGTGCCATTTCAGGGAGGCAGCAACAAGCCCTGGGCGAGAAAGGGCCCTGGGCCTTTGAGAGCAGGGCTGTCCGCAGGGCTGCCCTACGCCGGCCAATTCTCACGAGCGTTCTGCCCAAACCAATCCTGGTTTGGGCAGAACGCTCGTGAGAATTGGCCGGAAAACGCCCGGCGAAGTCATTCGGGCGCTGCACGTCTGCTGGGCCGACCCCCCCGGGGCCTTGAAGGGCATTGTGAGTGTCCGCAACCGATCACCGCCAGGAGGCAATCCACAAGATGGAATGCAGCGAGGACAACGCCCGTGGATCCTCGACCTGCGGGGGTCCCATCCCTGGCGCTTTACCATAGGGCTAGGCCCATCACGAAGTCCGGTTTGGAACGGTCACCTGCCTCCCCAACCTTCTGCTTCCGGGGTCCTGTCCCTCATGGCCTCCATATTGGAAACCCTTAGTCCCGCAGCCACGCATCTCCCAACCACGCAGTCTGCATCGGCGTCCCCTGGTGCTTCGGACAACCCTCAGAGTGAGATAAACCTGTTCACCAAAATGAGGTCATCCCCATCCTTTGCCGCCCCATCTACCTGAAAGACGGAGGCGCACACCAGTCCACCACCCGTCCTTCAACTCTGAGCCGGGAACACTCCACTGCGCCGGCGTGCCCAGTTGGGCCGCTTCTTTTCCGTGCCATTTCTGGGCGGCAGCAACAAGCCCTGGGCGAGAAAGGGCCCTGGGCGATAAAGGGCCCTGGGCCATGGAGAGCAGGGCTGTCCGCAGGGCTGACCTACGCCGGCCAATTCTCACGAGCGTTCTGCCCAAACCAATCCTGGTTTGGGCAGAACGCTCGTGAGAATTGGCCGGAAAACGCCTGGCGAAGTCATTCGGGCGCTGCACGTCTGCTGGGCCGCCCCACCCCGGGGCCTTGAAGGGCATTGTGAGTGTCCGCACCGGATCGCCGCCAGGAGGCACTCCACAAGATGGAATGCAGCGAGGACAACGCCCGTGGATCCTCGACCTGCGGGGGTCCCATCCCTGGCGGTCTACCATGGGGCCTGGCCCATCACAAAGTCCGGTCTGGAACGCTCGCCTGCTTCCCCACCCTTCCGCTTCCGGGGTCCTGTCCCTCATGGCCTCCATATTGGAAACCCTTAGTCCCGCAGCCACGCATCTCCCAACCACGCAGTCTCCATCGGCGCCTCCTGGTGCTTCAGACAACGCTCAGAGTGTGATAAACCTGTATGACCAAAATGAGGTCATCCCCATCCTTGGCCGCCCGATCTACCCGAAAGACGGAGGCGCACACCAGGCCACCACCCGTCCTTCAACTCTGCTCCGGGAACGCTCCACTGCGCCGGCGTGCCCGGGTGGGCCGCTTCTTTTCCGTGCCATTTCGGGGCGGCAGCAACAAGCCCTGGGCGAGAAAGGGCCCTGGGCCATGGAGAGCAGGGCTGTCCGCAGGGCTGCCCTACGCCGGCCAATTCTCACGAGCGTTCTGCCCAAACCAATCCTGGTTTGGGCAGAACGCTCGTGAGAATTGGCCGGAAAACGCCCGGCGAAGTCATTCGGGCGCTGCACGTCTGCTGGGCCGACCCCCCCGGGGCCTTGAAGGGCATTGTGAGTGTCCGCAACCGATCACCGCCAGGAGGCAATCCACAAGATGGAATGCAGCGAGGACAACGCCCGTGGATCCTCGAACTGCGGGGGTCCCATCCCTGGCGCTCTACCACAGGGCCAGGCCCATCACGAAGTCCGGTTTGGAACGCTCACCTGCCTCCCCAACCTTCTGCTTCCGGGGTCCTGTCCCTCATGGCCTCCATATTGGAAACCCTTAGTCCCGCAGCCACGCATCTCCCAACCACGCAGTCTGCATCGGCGTCCCCTGGTGCTTCGGACAACCCTCAGAGTGAGATAAACCTGTTCACCAAAATGAGGTCATCCCCATCCTTTGCCGCCCCATCTACCTGAAAGACGGAGGCGCACACCAGTCCACCACCCGTCCTTCAACTCTGAGCCGGGAACACTCCACTGCGCCGGCGTGCCCAGTTGGGCCGCTTCTTTTCCGTGCCATTTCTGGGCGGCAGCAACAAGCCCTGGGCGAGAAAGGGCCCTGGGCGATAAAGGGCCCTGGGCCATGGAGAGCAGGGCTGTCCGCAGGGCTGACCTACGCTGGCCAATTCTCACGAGCGTTCTGCCCAAACCAATCCTGGTTTGGGCAGAACGCTCGTGAGAATTGGCCGGAAAACGCCTGGCGAAGTCATTCGGGCGCTGCACGTCTGCTGGGCCGCCCCACCCCGGGGCCTTGAAGGGCATTGTGAGTGTCCGCACCGGATCGCCGCCAGGAGGCACTCCACAAGATGGAATGCAGCGAGGACAACGCCCGTGGATCCTCGACCTGCGTGGGTCCCATCCCTGGCGGTCTACCATGGGGCCTGGCCCATCACAAAGTCCGGTCTGGAACGCTCGCCTGCTTCCCCAACCTTCCGCTTCCGGGGTCCTGTCCCTCATGGCCTCCATATTGGAAACCCTTAGTCCCGCAGCCACGCATCTCCCAACCACGCAGTCTCCATCGGCGCCTCCTGGTGCTTCAGACAACGCTCAGAGTGTGATAAACCTGTATGACCAAAATGAGGTCATCCCCATCCTTGACCACCCGATCTACCCGAAAGACGGAGGCGCACACCAGGCCACCACCCGTCCTTCAACTCTGCTCCGGGAACGCTCCACTGCGCCGGCGTGCCCAGGTGGGCCACTTCTTTTCCGTGCCATTTCGGGGCGGCAGCAACAAGCCCTGGGCGAGAAAGGGCCCTGGGCCATGGAGAGCAGGGCTGTCCGCAGGGCTGCCCTACGCCTACCAATTCTCACGAGCGTTCTGCCCAAACCAATCCTGGCTTGGGCAGAACGCTCGTGAGAATTGGCCGGAAAACGCCCGGCGAAGTCATTCGGGCGCTGCACGTCTGCTGGGCCGACCCCCCCCGGGGCCTTGAAGGGCATTGTGAGTGTCCGCAACCGATCACCGCCAGGAGGCAATCCACAAGATGGAATGCAGCGAGGACAACGCCCGTGGATCCTGGACCTGCGGGGATCCCATCCCTGGCGCTCTACCATAGGGCCAGGCCCATCACGAAGTCCGGTTTGGAACGGTCACCTGCCTCCCCAACCTTCTGCTTCCGCGGTCCTGTCCCTCATGGCCTCCATATTGGAAACCCTTAGTCCCGCAGCCACGCATCTCCCAACCACGCAGTCTGCATCGGCGTCCCCTGGTGCTTCGGACAACCCTCAGAGTGAGATAAACCTGTTCACCAAAATGAGGTCATCCCCATCCTTTGCCGCCCCATCTACCTGAAAGACGGAGGCGCACACCAGTCCACCACTCGTCCTTCAACTCTGAGCCGGGAACACTCCACTGCGCCGGCGTGCCCAGTTGGGCCGCTTCTTTTCCGTGCCATTTCTGGGCGACAGCAACAAGCCCTGGGCGAGAAAGGGCCCTGGGCGAGAAAGGGCCCTGGGCCATGGAGAGCAGGGCTGTCCGCAGGGCTGACCTACGCCGGCCAATTCTCACGAGCGTTCTGCCCAAACCAATCCTGGTTTGGGCAGAACGCTCGTGAGAATTGGCCGGAAAACGCCTGGCGAAGTCATTCGGGCGCTGCACGTCTGCTGGGCCGCCCCACCCCGGGGCCTTGAAGGGCATTGTGAGTGTCCGCACCATATCGCCGCCAGGAGGCACTCCACAAGATGGAATGCAGCGAGGACAACGCCCGTGGATCCTCGACCTGCGGGGGTCCCATCCCTGGCGGTCTACCATGGGGCCTGGCCCATCACAAAGTCCGGTCTGAAACGCTCACCTGCTTCCCCACCCTTCCGCTTCCGGGGTCCTGTCCCTCATGGCCTCCATATTGGAAACCCTTAGTCCCGCAGCCACGCATCTCCCAACCACGCAGTCTCCATCGTCGCCTCCTGGTGCTTCAGACAACGCTCAGAGTGTGATAAACCTGTATGAACAAAATGAGGTCATCCCCATCCTTGACCACCCGATCTACCCGAAAGACGGAGGCGCACACCAGACCACCACCCGTCCTTCAACTCTGCTCCGGGAACGCTCCACTGCGCAGGCGTGCCCAGGTGGGCCGCTTCTTTTCAGTGCCATTTCGGGGCGGCAGCAACAAGCCCTGGGCGAGAAAGGGCCCTGGGCCATGGAGAGCAGGGCTGTCCGCAGGGCTGCCCTACGCCGGCCAATTCTCACGAGCGTTCTGCCCAAACCAATCCTGGTTTGGGCAGAACGCTCGTGAGAATTGGCCGGAAAACGCCCGGCGAAGTCATTCGGGCGCTGCACGTCTGCTGGGCCGACCCCCCCGGGGCCTTGAAGGGCATTGTGAGTGTCCGCAACCGATCACCGCCAGGAGGCAATCCACAAGATGGAATGCAGCGAGGACAACGCCCGTGGATCCTCGACCTGCGGGGGTCCCATCCCTGGCGGTCTACCATGGGGCCTGGCCCATCACAAAGTCCGGTCTGGAACGCTCGCCTGCTTCCCCAACCTTCCGCTTCCGGGGTCCTTTCCCTCATGGCCTCCATATTGGAAACCCTTAGTCCCGCAGCCACGCATCTCCCAACCACGCAGTCTCCATCGGCGCCTCCTGGTGCTTCAGACAACGCTCAGAGTGTGATAAACCTGTATGACCAAAATGAGGTCATCCCCATCCTTGACCGCCCGATCTACCCGAAAGACGGAGGCGCACACCAGGCCACCACCCGTCCTTCAACTCTGCTCCGGGAACGCTCCACTGCGCCGGCGTGCCCAGGTGGGCCACTTCTTTTCCGTGCCATTTCGGGGCGGCAGCAACAAGCCCTGGGCGAGAAAGGGCCCTGGGCCATGGAGAGCAGGGCTGTCCGCAGGGCTGCCCTACGCCTACCAATTCTCACGAGCGTTCTGCCCAAACCAATCCTGGCTTGGGCAGAACGCTCGTGAGAATTGGCCGGAAAACGCCCGGCGAAGTCATTCGGGCGCTGCACGTCTGCTGGGCCGACCCCCCCCGGGGCCTTGAAGGGCATTGTGAGTGTCCGCAACCGATCACCGCCAGGAGGCAATCCACAAGATGGAATGCAGCGAGGACAACGCCCGTGGATCCTGGACCTGCGGGGATCCCATCCCTGGCGCTCTACCATAGGGCCAGGCCCATCACGAAGTCCGGTTTGGAACGGTCACCTGCCTCCCCAACCTTCTGCTTCCGGGGTCCTGTCCCTCATGGCCTCCATATTGGAAACCCTTAGTCCCGCAGCCACGCATCTCCCAACCACGCAGTCTGCATCGGCGTCCCCTGGTGCTTCGGACAACCCTCAGAGTGAGATAAACCTGTTCACCAAAATGAGGTCATCCCCATCCTTTGCCGCCCCATCTACCTGAAAGACGGAGACGCACACCAGTCCACCACCCGTCCTTCAACTCTGAGCCGGGAACACTCCACTGCGCCGGCGTGCCCAGTTGGGCCGCTTCTTTTCCGTGCCATTTCTGGGCGACAGCAACAAGCCCTGGGCGAGAAAGGGCCCTGGGCGAGAAAGGGCCCTGGGCCATGGAGAGCAGGGCTGTCCGCAGGGCTGACCTACGCCGGCCAATTCTCACGAGCGTTCTGCCCAAACCAATCCTGGTTTGGGCAGAACGCTCGTGAGAATTGGCCGGAAAACGCCTGGCGAAGTCATTCGGGCGCTGCACGTCTGCTGGGCCGCCCCACCCCGGGGCCTTGAAGGGCATTGTGAGTGTCCGCACCATATCGCCGCCAGGAGGCACTCCACAAGATGGAATGCAGCGAGGACAACGCCCGTGGATCCTCGACCTGCGGGGGTCCCATCCCTGGCGGTCTACCATGGGGCCTGGCCCATCACAAAGTCCGGTCTGAAACGCTCACCTGCTTCCCCACCCTTCCGCTTCCGGGGTCCTGTCCCTCATGGCCTCCATATTGGAAACCCTTAGTCCCGCAGCCACGCATCTCCCAACCACGCAGTCTCCATCGTCGCCTCCTGGTGCTTCAGACAACGCTCAGAGTGTGATAAACCTGTATGAACAAAATGAGGTCATCCCCATCCTTGACCACCCGATCTACCCGAAAGACGGAGGCGCACACCAGACCACCACCCGTCCTTCATCTCTGCTCCGGGAACGCTCCACTGCGCAGGCGTGCCCAGGTGGGCCGCTTCTTTTCAGTGCCATTTCGGGGCGGCAGCAACAAGCCCTGGGCGAGAAAGGGCCCTGGGCCATGGAGAGCAGGGCTGTCCGCAGGGCTGCCCTACGCCGGCCAATTCTCACGAGCGTTCTGCCCAAACCAATCCTGGTTTGGGCAGAACGCTCGTGAGAATTGGCCGGAAAACGCCCGGCGAAGTCATTCGGGCGCTGCACGTCTGCTGGGCCGACCCCCCCGGGGCCTTGAAGGGCATTGTGAGTGTCCGCAACCGATCACCGCCAGGAGGCAATCCACAAGATGGAATGCAGCGAGGACAACGCCCGTGGATCCTCGACCTGCGGGGGTCCCATCCCTGGTGCTCTACCATAGGGCCAGGCCCATCACGAAGTCCGGTTTGGAACGCTCACCTGCCTCCCCAACCTTCTGCTTCCGGGGTCCTGTCCCTCATGGCCTCCATATTGGAAACCCTTAGTCCCGCAGCCACGCATCTCCCAACCACGCAGTCTGCATCGGCGTCCCCTGGTGCTTCGGACAACCCTCAGAGTGAGATAAACCTGTTCACCAAAATGAGGTCATCCCCATCCTTTGCCGCCCCATCTACCTGAAAGACGGAGGCGCACACCAGTCCACCACCCGTCCTTCAACTCTGAGCCGGGAACACTCCACTGCGCCGGCGTGCCCAGTTGGGCCGCTTCTTTTCCGTGCCATTTCTGGGCGGCAGCAACAAGCCCTGGGCGAGAAAGGGCCCTGGGCGATAAAGGGCCCTGGGCCATGGAGAGCAGGGCTGTCCGCAGGGCTGACCTACGCCGGCCAATTCTCACGAGCGTTCAGCCCAAACCAATCCTGGTTTGGGCAGAACGCTCGTGAGAATTGGCCGGAAAACGCCTGGCGAAGTCATTCGGGCGCTGCACGTCTGCTGGGCCGCCCCACCCCGGGGCCTTGAAGGGCATTGTGAGTGTCCGCACCGGATCGCCGCCAGGAGGCACTCCACAAGATGGAATGCAGCGAGGACAACGCCCGTGGATCCTCGACCTGCGGGGGTCCCATCCCTGGCGGTCTACCATGGGGCCTGGCCCATCACAAAGTCCGGTCTGGAACGCTCGCCTGCTTCCCCACCCTTCCGCTTCCGGGGTCCTGTCCCTCATGGCCTCCATATAGGAAACCCTTAGTCCCGCAGCCACGCATCTCCCAACCACGCAGTCTCCATCGCCGCCTCCTGGTGCTTCAGACAACGCTCAGAGTGTGATAAACCTGTATGACCAAAATGAGGTCATCCGCATCCTTGACCGCCCGATCTACCCGAAAGACGGAGGCGCACACCAGGCCACCACCCGTCCTTCAACTCTGCTCCGGGAACGCTCCACTGCGCCGGCGTGCCCGGGTGGGCCGCTTCTTTTCCGTTGCATTTCGGGGCGGCAGCAACAAGCCCTGGGCGAGAAAGGGCCCTGGGCCATGGAGAACAGGGCTGTCCGCAGGGCTGCCCTACGCCGGCCAATTCTCACGAGCGTTCTGCCCAAACCAAATTTGGGCAGAACGCTCGTGAGAATTGGCCGGAAAATGCCCGGCGAAGTCATTCGGGCGCTGCACGTCTGCTGGGCCGACCCCCCCGGGGCCTTGAAGGGCATTGTGAGTGTCCGCAACCGATCACCGCCAGGAGGCAATCCACAAGATGGAATGCAGCGAGGACAACGCCCGTGGATGCTCGACCTGCGGGGGTCCCATCCCTGGCGCTCTACCACAGGGCCAGGCCCATCACGAAGTCCGGTTTGGAACGCTCACCTGCCTCCCCAACCTTCTGCTTCCGGGGTCCTGTCCCTCATGGCCTCCATATTGGAAACCCTTAGTCCCTCAGCCACGCATCTCCCAACCACGCAGTCTGCATCGGCGTCCCCTGGTGCTTCGGACAACCCTCAGAGTGAGATAAACCTGTTCACCAAAATGAGGTCATCCCCATCCTTTGCCGCCCCATCTACCTGAAAGACGGAGACGCACACCAGTCCACCACCCGTCCTTCAACTCTGAGCCGGGAACACTCCACTGCGCCGGCGTGCCCAGTTGGGCCGCTTCTTTTCCGTGCCATTTCGGGGCGGCAGCAACAAGCCCTGGGCGAGAAAGGGCCCTGGGCGATAAAGGGCCCTGGGCCATGGAGAGCAGGGCTGTCCGCAGGGCTGACCTACGCCGGCCAATTCTCACGAGCGTTCTGCCCAAACCAATCCTGGTTTGGGCAGAACGCTCGTGAGAATTGGCCGGAAAACGCCTGGCGAAGTCATTCGGGCGCTGCACGTCTGCTGGGCCGCCCCACCCCGGGGCCTTGAAGGGCATTGTGAGTGTCCGCACCGGATCGCCGCCAGGAGGCACTCCACAAGATGGAATGCAGCGAGGACAACGCCCGTGGATCCTCGACCTGCGGGGGTCCCATCCCTGGCGGTCTACCATGGGGCCTGGCCCATCACAAAGTCCGGTCTGGAACGCTCGCCTGCTTCCCCAACCTTCCGCTTGCGGGGTCCTGTCCCTCATGGCCTCCATATTGGAAACCCTTAGTCCCGCAGCCACGCATCTCCCAACCACGCAGTCTCCATCGGCGCCTCCTGGTGCTTCAGACAACGCTCAGAGTGTGATAAACCTGTATGACCAAAATGAGGTCATCCCCATCCTTGACCGCCCGATCTACCCGAAAGACGGAGGCGCACACCAGGCCACCACCCGTCCTTCACCTCTGCTCCGGGAACGCTCCACTGCGCCGGCGTGCCCAGGTGGGCCGCTTCTTTTCCGTGCCATTTCGGGGCGGCAGCAACAAGCCCTGGGCGAGAAAGGGCCCTGGGCCATGGAGAGCAGGGCTGTCCGCAGGGCTGCCCTACGCCGGCCAATTCTCACGAGCGTTCTGCCCAAACCAATCCTGGTTTGGGCAGAACGCTCGTGAGAATTGGCCGGAAAACGCCCGGCGAAGTCATTCGGGCGCTGCACGTCTGCTGGGCCGACCCCCCCGGGGCCTTGAAGGGCATTGTGAGTGTCCGCAACCGATCACCGCCAGGAGGCAATCCACAAGATGGAATGCAGCTAGGACAACGCCCGTGGATCCTCGACCTGCGGGGGTCCCATCCCTGGCGCTCTACCATAGGGCCAGGCCCATCACGAAGTCCGGTTTGGAACGCTCACCTGCCTCCCCAACCTTCTGCTTCCGGGGTCCTGTCCCTCATGGCCTCCATATTGGAAACCTTTAGTCCCGCAGCCACGCATCTCCCAACCACGCAGTCTGCATCGGCGTCCCCTGGTGCTTCGGACAACCCTCAGAGTGAGATAAACCTGTTCACCAAAATGAGGTCATCCCCATCCTTTGCCGCCCCATCTACCTGAAAGACGGAGGCGCACACCAGTCCACCACCCGTCCTTCAACTCTGAGCCAGGAACACTCCACTGCGCCGGCGTGCTCAGTTGGGCCGCTTCTTTTCCGTGCCATTTCTGGGCGGCAGCAACAAGCCCTGGGCGAGAAAGGGCCCTGGGCGATAAAGGGCCCTGGGCCATGGAGAGCAGGGCTGTCCGCAGGGCTGACCTACGCCGGCCAATTCTCACGAGCGTTCTGCCCAAACCAATCCTGGTTTGGGCAGAACGCTCGTGAGAATTGGCCGGAAAACGCCTGGCGAAGTCATTCGGGCGCTGCACGTCTGCTGGGCCGCCCCACCCCGGGGCCTTGAAGGGCATTGTGAGTGTCCGCACCGGATCGCCGCCAGGAGGCACTCCACAAGATGGAATGCAGCGAGGACAACGCCCGTGGATCCTCGACCTGCGGGGGTCCCATCCCTGGCGGTCTACCATGGGGCCTGGCCCATCACAAAGTCCGGTCTGGAACGCTCGCCTGCTTCCCCACCCTTCCGCTTCCGGGGTCCTGTCCCTCATGGCCTCCATATTGGAAACCCTTAGTCCCGCAGCCACGCATCTCCCAACCACGCAGTCTCCATCGGCGCCTCCTGGTGCTTCAGACAACGCTCAGAGTGTGATAAACCTGTATGACCAAAATGAGGTCATCCCCATCCTTGGCCGCCCGATCTACCCGAAAGACGGAGGCGCACACCAGGCCACCACCCGTCCTTCAACTCTGCTCCGGGAACGCTCCACTGCGCCGGCGTGCCCGGGTGGGCCGCTTCTTTTCCGTGCCATTTCGGGGCGGCAGCAACAAGCCCTGGGCGAGAAAGGGCCCTGGGCCATGGAGAGCAGGGCTGTCCGCAGGGCTGCCCTACGCCGGCCAATTCTCACGAGCGTTCTGCCCAAACCAATCCTGGTTTGGGCAGAACGCTCGTGAGAATTGGCCGGAAAACGCCCGGCGAAGTCATTCGGGCGCTGCACGTCTGCTGGGCCGACCCCCCCGGGGCCTTGAAGGGCATTGTGAGTGTCCGCAACCGATCACCGCCAGGAGGCAATCCACAAGATGGAATGCAGCGAGGACAACGCCCGTGGATCCTCGAACTGCGGGCGTCCCATCCCTGGCGCTCTACCACAGGGCCAGGCCCATCACGAAGTCCGGTTTGGAACGCTCACCTGCCTCCCCAACCTTCTGCTTCCGGGGTCCTGTCCCTCATGGCCTCCATATTGGAAACCCTTAGTCCCGCAGCCACGCATCTCCCAACCACGCAGTCTGCATCGGCGTCCCCTGGTGCTTCGGACAACCCTCAGAGTGAGATAAACCTGTTCACCAAAATGAGGTCATCCCCATCCTTTGCCGCCCCATCTACCTGAAAGACGGAGGCGCACACCAGTCCACCACCCGTCCTTCAACTCTGAGCCGGGAACACTCCACTGCGCCGGCGTGCCCAGTTGGGCCGCTTCTTTTCCGTGCCATTTCTGGGCGGCAGCAACAAGCCCTGGGCGAGAAAGGGCCCTGGGCGATAAAGGGCCCTGGGCCATGGAGAGCAGGGCTGTCCGCAGGGCTGACCTACGCTGGCCAATTCTCACGAGCGTTTTGCCCAAACCAATCCTGGTTTGGGCAGAACGCTCGTGAGAATTGGCCGGAAAACGCCTGGCGAAGTCATTCGGGCGCTGCACGTCTGCTGGGCCGCCCCACCCCGGGGCCTTGAAGGGCATTGTGAGTGTCCGCACCGGATCGCCGCCAGGAGGCACTCCACAAGATGGAATGCAGCGAGGACAACGCCCGTGGATCCTCGACCTGCGTGGGTCCCATCCCTGGCGGTCTACCATGGGGCCTGGCCCATCACAAAGTCCGGTCTGGAACGCTCGCCTGCTTCCCCAACCTTCCGCTTCCGGGGTCCTGTCCCTCATGGCCTCCATATTGGAAACCCTTAGTCCCGCAGCCACGCATCTCCCAACCACGCAGTCTCCATCGGCGCCTCCTGGTGCTTCAGACAACGCTCAGAGTGTGATAAACCTGTATGACCAAAATGAGGTCATCCCCATCCTTGACCGCCCGATCTACCCGAAAGACGGAGGCGCACACCAGGCCACCACCCGTCCTTCAACTCTGCTCCGGGAACGCTCCACTGCGCCGGCGTGCCCAGGTGGGCCACTTCTTTTCCGTGCCATTTCGGGGCGGCAGCAACAAGCCCTGGGCGAGAAAGGGCCCTGGGCCATGGAGAGCAGGGCTGTCCGCAGGGCTGCCCTACGCCTACCAATTCTCACGAGCGTTCTGCCCAAACCAATCCTGGCTTGGGCAGAACGCTCGTGAGAATTGGCCGGAAAACGCCCGGCGAAGTCATTCGGGCGCTGCACGTCTGCTGGGCCGACCCCCCCCGGGGCCTTGAAGGGCATTGTGAGTGTCCGCAACCGATCACCGCCAGGAGGCAATCCACAAGATGGAATGCAGCGAGGACAACGCCCGTGGATCCTGGACCTGCGGGGATCCCATCCCTGGCGCTCTACCATAGGGCCAGGCCCATCACGAAGTCCGGTTTGGAACGGTCACCTGCCTCCCCAACCTTCTGCTTCCGGGGTCCTGTCCCTCATGGCCTCCATATTGGAAACCCTTAGTCCCGCAGCCACGCATCTCCCAACCACGCAGTCTGCATCGGCGTCCCCTGGTGCTTCGGACAACCCTCAGAGTGAGATAAACCTGTTCACCAAAATGAGGTCATCCCCATCCTTTGCCGCCCCATCTACCTGAAAGACGGAGGCGCACACCAGTCCACCACTCGTCCTTCAACTCTGAGCCGGGAACACTCCACTGCGCCGGCGTGCCCAGTTGGGCCGCTTCTTTTCCGTGCCATTTCTGGGCGACAGCAACAAGCCCTGGGCGAGAAAGGGCCCTGGGCGAGAAAGGGCCCTGGGCCATGGAGAGCAGGGCTGTCCGCAGGGCTGACCTACGCCGGCCAATTCTCACGAGCGTTCTGCCCAAACCAATCCTGGTTTGGGCAGAACGCTCGTGAGAATTGGCCGGAAAACGCCTGGCGAAGTCATTCGGGCGCTGCACGTCTGCTGGGCCGCCCCACCCCGGGGCCTTGAAGGGCATTGTGAGTGTCCGCACCATATCGCCGCAAGGAGGCACTCCACAAGATGGAATGCAGCGAGGACAACGCCCGTGGATCCTCGACCTGCGGGGGTCCCATCCCTGGCGGTCTACCATGGGGCCTGGCCCATCACAAAGTCCGGTCTGAAACGCTCACCTGCTTCCCCACCCTTCCGCTTCCGGGGTCCTGTCCCTCATGGCCTCCATATTGGAAACCCTTAGTCCCGCAGCCACGCATCTCCCAACCACGCAGTCTCCATCGTCGCCTCCTGGTGCTTCAGACAACGCTCAGAGTGTGATAAACCTGTATGAACAAAATGAGGTCATCCCCATCCTTGACCACCCGATCTACCCGAAAGACGGAGGCGCACACCAGACCACCACCCGTCCTTCAACTCTGCTCCGGGAACGCTCCACTGCGCAGGCGTGCCCAGGTGGGCCGCTTCTTTTCAGTGCCATTTCGGGGCGGCAGCAACAAGCCCTGGGCGAGAAAGGGCCCTGGGCCATGGAGAGCAGGGCTGTCCGCAGGGCTGCCCTACGCCGGCCAATTCTCACGAGCGTTCTGCCCAAACCAATCCTGGTTTGGGCAGAACGCTCGTGAGAATTGGCCGGAAAACGCCCGGCGAAGTCATTCGGGCGCTGCACGTCTGCTGGGCCGACCCCCCCGGGGCCTTGAAGGGCATTGTGAGTGTCCGCAACCGATCACCGCCAGGAGGCAATCCACAAGATGGAATGCAGCGAGGACAACGCCCGTGGATCCTCGACCTGCGGGGGTCCCATCCCTGGCGGTCTACCATGGGGCCTGGCCCATCACAAAGTCCGGTCTGGAACGCTCGCCTGCTTCCCCAACCTTCCGCTTCCGGGGTCCTGTCCCTCATGGCCTCCATATTGGAAACCCTTAGTCCCGCAGCCACGCATCTCCCAACCACGCAGTCTCCATCGGCGCCTCCTGGTGCTTCAGACAACGCTCAGAGTGTGATAAACCTGTATGACCAAAATGAGGTCATCCCCATCCTTGACCGCCCGATCTACCCGAAAGACGGAGGCGCACACCAGGCCACCACCCGTCCTTCAACTCTGCTCCGGGAACGCTCCACTGCGCCGGCGTGCCCAGGTGGGCCACTTCTTTTCCGTACCATTTCGGGGCGGCAGCAACAAGCCCTGGGCGAGAAAGGGCCCTGGGCCATGGAGAGCAGGGCTGTCCGCAGGGCTGCCCTACGCCTACCAATTCTCACGAGCGTTCTGCCCAAACCAATCCTGGCTTGGGCAGAACGCTCGTGAGAATTGGCCGGAAAACGCCCGGCGAAGTCATTCGGGCGCTGCACGTCTGCTGGGCCGACCCCCCCCGGGGCCTTGAAGGGCATTGTGAGTGTCCGCAACCGATCACCGCCAGGAGGCAATCCACAAGATGGAATGCAGCGAGGACAACGCCCGTGGATCCTGGACCTGCGGGGATCCCATCCCTGGCGCTCTACCATAGGGCCAGGCCCATCACGATGTCCGGTTTGGAACGGTCACCTGCCTCCCCAACCTTCTGCTTCCGGGGTCCTGTCCCTCATGGCCTCCATATTGGAAACCCTTAGTCCCGCAGCCACGCATCTCCCAACCACGCAGTCTGCATCGGCGTCCCCTGGTGCTTCGGACAACCCTCAGAGTGAGATAAACCTGTTCACCAAAATGAGGTCATCCCCATCCTTTGCCGCCCCATCTACCTGAAAGACGGAGGCACACACCAGTCCACCACCCGTCCTTCAACTCTGAGCCGGGAACACTCCACTGCGCCGGCGTGCCCAGTTGGGCCGCTTCTTTTCCGTGCCATTTCTGGGCGGCAGCAACAAGCGCTGGGCGAGAAAGGGCCCTGGGCGATAAAGGGCCCTAGGCCATGGAGAGCAGGGCTGTCCGCAGGGCTGACCTACGCCGGCCAATTCTCACGAGCGTTCTGCCCAAACCAATCCTGGTTTGGGCAGAACGCTCGTGAGAATTGGCCGGAAAACGCCTGGCGAAGTCATTCGGGCGCTGCACGTCTGCTGGGCCGCCCCACCCCGGGGCCTTGAAGGGCATTGTGAGTGTCCGCACCGGATCGCCGCCAGGAGGCACTCCACAAGATGGAATGCAGCGAGGACAACGCCCGTGGATCCTCGACCTGCGGGGGTCCCATCCCTGGCGGTCTCCCATGGGGCCTGGCCCATCACAAAGTCCGGTCTGGAACGCTCGCCTGCTTCCCCACCCTTCCGCTTCCGGGGTCCTGTCCCTCATGGCCTCCATATAGGAAACCCTTAGTCCCGCAGCCACGCATCTCCCAACCACGCAGTCTCCATCGCCGCCTCCTGGTGCTTCAGACAACGCTCAGAGTGTGATAAACCTGTATGACCAAAATGAGGTCATCCGCATCCTTGACCGCCCGATCTACCCGAAAGACGGAGGCGCACACCAGGCCACCACCCGTCCTTCAACTCTGCTCCGGGAACGCTCCACTGCGCCGGCGTGCCCGGGTGGGCCGCTTCTTTTCCGTGCCATTTCGGGGCGGCAGCAACAAGCCCTGGGCGAGAAAGGGCCCTGGGCCATGGAGAACAGGGCTGTCCGCAGGGCTGCCCTACGCCGGCCAATTCTCACGAGCGTTCTGCCCAAACCAAATTTGGGCAGAACGCTCGTGAGAATTGGCCGGAAAACGCCCGGCGAAGTCATTCGGGCGCTGCACGTCTGCTGGGCCGACCCCCCCGGGGCCTTGAAGGGCATTGTGAGTGTCCGCAACCGATCACCGCCAGGAGGCAATCCACAAGATGGAATGCAGCGAGGACAACGCCCGTGGATGCTCGACCTGCGGGGGTCCCATCCCTGGCGCTCTACCACAGGGCCAGGCCCATCACGAAGTCCGGTTTGGAACGCTCACCTGCCTCCCCAACCTTCTGCTTCCGGGGTCCTGTCCCTCATGGCCTCCATATTGGAAACCCTTAGTCCCGCAGCCACGCATCTCCCAACCACGCAGTCTGCATCGGCGTCCCCTGGTGCTTCGGACAACCCTCAGAGTGAGATAAACCTGTTCACCAAAATGAGGTCATCCCCATCCTTTGCCGCCCCATCTACCTGAAAGACGGAGACGCACACCAGTCCACCACCCGTCCTTCAACTCTGAGCCGGGAACACTCCACTGCGCCGGCGTGCCCAGTTGGGCCGCTTCTTTTCCGTGCCATTTCTGGGCGACAGCAACAAGCCCTGGGCGAGAAAGGGCCCTGGGCGAGAAAGGGCCCTGGGCCATGGAGAGCAGGGCTGTCCGCAGGGCTGACCTACGCCGGCCAATTCTCACGAGCGTTCTGCCCAAACCAATCCTGGTTTGGGCAGAACGCTCGTGAGAATTGGCCGGAAAACGCCTGGCGAAGTCATTCGGGCGCTGCACGTCTGCTGGGCCGCCCCACCCCGGGGCCTTGAAGGGCATTGTGAGTGTCCGCACCATATCGCCGCCAGGAGGCACTCCACAAGATGGAATGCAGCGAGGACAACGCCCGTGGATCCTCGACCTGCGGGGGTCCCATCCCTGGCGGTCTACCATGGGGCCTGGCCCATCACAAAGTCCGGTCTGAAACGCTCACCTGCTTCCCCACCCTTCCGCTTCCGGGGTCCTGTCCCTCATGGCCTCCATATTGGAAACCCTTAGTCCCGCAGCCACGCATCTCCCAACCACGCAGTCTCCATCGTCGCCTCCTGGTGCTTCAGACAACGCTCAGAGTGTGATAAACCTGTATGAACAAAATGAGGTCATCCCCATCCTTGACCACCCGATCTACCCGAAAGACGGAGGCGCACACCAGACCACCACCCGTCCTTCAACTCTGCTCCGGGAACGCTCCACTGCGCAGGTGTGCCCAGGTGGGCCGCTTCTTTTCAGTGCCATTTCGGGGCGGCAGCAACAAGCCCTGGGCGAGAAAGGGCCCTGGGCCATGGAGAGCAGGGCTGTCCGCAGGGCTGCCCTACGCCGGCCAATTCTCACGAGCGTTCTGCCCAAACCAATCCTGGTTTGGGCAGAACGCTCGTGAGAATTGGCCGGAAAACGCCCGGCGAAGTCATTCGGGCGCTGCACGTCTGCTGGGCCGACCCCCCCGGGGCCTTGAAGGGCATTGTGAGTGTCCGCAACCGATCACCGCCAGGAGGCAATCCACAAGATGGAATGCAGCGAGTACAACGCCCGTGGATCCTCGACCTGCGGGGGTCCCATCCCTGGTGCTCTACCATAGGGCCAGGCCCATCACGAAGTCCGGTTTGGAACGCTCACCTGCCTCCCCAACCTTCTGCTTCCGGGGTCCTGTCCCTCATGGCCTCCATATTGGAAACCCTTAGTCCCGCAGCCACGCATCTCCCAACCACGCAGTCTGCATCGGCGTCCCCTGGTGCTTCGGACAACCCTCAGAGTGAGATAAACCTGTTCACCAAAATGAGGTCATCCCCATCCTTTGCCGCCCCATCTACCTGAAAGACGGAGGCGCACACCAGTCCACCACCCGTCCTTCAACTCTGAGCCGGGAACACTCCACTGCGCCGGCGTGCCCAGTTGGGCCGCTTCTTTTCCGTGCCATTTCTGGGCGGCAGCAACAAGCCCTGGGCGAGAAAGGGCCCTGGGCGATAAGGGGCCCTGGGCCATGGAGAGCAGGGCTGTCCGCAGGGCTGACCTACGCCGGCCAATTCTCACGAGCGTTCTGCCCAAACCAATCCTGGTTTGGGCAGAACGCTCGTGAGAATTGGCCGGAAAACGCCTGGCGAAGTCATTCGGGCGCTGCACGTCTGCTGGGCCGCCCCACCCCGGGGCCTTGAAGGGCATTGTGAGTGTCCGCACCGGATCGCCGCCAGGAGGCACTCCACAAGATGGAATGCAGCGAGGACAACGCCCGTGGATCCTCGACCTGCGGGGGTCCCATCCCTGGCGGTCTACCATGGGGCCTGGCCCATCACAAAGTCCGGTCTGGAACGCTCGCCTGCTTCCCCACCCTTCCGCTTCCGGGGTCCTGTCCCTCATGGCCTCCATATAGGAAACCCTTAGTCCCGCAGCCACGCATCTCCCAACCACGCAGTCTCCATCGCCGCCTCCTGGTGCTTCAGACAACGCTCAGAGTGTGATAAACCTGTATGACCAAAATGAGGTCATCCGCATCCTTGACCGCCCGATCTACCCGAAAGACGGAGGCGCACACCAGGCCACCACCCGTCCTTCAACTCTGCTCCGGGAACGCTCCACTGCGCCGGCGTGCCCGGGTGGGCCGCTTCTTTTCCGTTGCATTTCGGGGCGGCAGCAACAAGCCCTGGGCGAGAAAGGGCCCTGGGCCATGGAGAACAGGGCTGTCCGCAGGGCTGCCCTACGCCGGCCAATTCTCACGAGCGTTCTGCCCAAACCAAATTTGGGCAGAACGCTCGTGAGAATTGGCCGGAAAACGCCCGGCGAAGTCATTCGGGCGCTGCACGTCTGCTGGGCCGACCCCCCCGGGGCCTTGAAGGGCATTGTGAGTGTCCGCAACCGATCACCGCCAGGAGGCAATCCACAAGATGGAATGCAGCGAGGACAACGCCCGTGGATGCTCGACCTGCGGGGGTCCCATCCCTGGCGCTCTACCACAGGGCCAGGCCCATCACGAAGTCCGGTTTGGAACGCTCACCTGCCTCCCCAACCTTCTGCTTCCGGGGTCCTGTCCCTCATGGCCTCCATATTGGAAACCCTTAGTCCCTCAGCCACGCATCTCCCAACCACGCAGTCTGCATCGGCGTCCCCTGGTGCTTCGGACAACCCTCAGAGTGAGATAAACCTGTTCACCAAAATGAGGTCATCCCCATCCTTTGCCGCCCCATCTACCTGAAAGACGGAGACGCACACCAGTCCACCACCCGTCCTTCAACTCTGAGCCGGGAACACTCCACTGCGCCGGCGTGCCCAGTTGGGCCGCTTCTTTTCCGTGCCATTTCGGGGCGGCAGCAACAAGCCCTGGGCGAGAAAGGGCCCTGGGCGATAAAGGGCCCTGGGCCATGGAGAGCAGGGCTGTCCGCAGGGCTGACCTACGCCGGCCAATTCTCACGAGCGTTCTGCCCAAACCAATCCTGGTTTGGGCAGAACGCTCGTGAGAATTGGCCGGAAAACGCCTGGCGAAGTCATTCGGGCGCTGCACGTCTGCTGGGCCGCCCCACCCCGGGGCCTTGAAGGGCATTGTGAGTGTCCGCACCGGATCGCCGCCAGGAGGCACTCCACAAGATGGAATGCAGCGAGGACAACGCCCGTGGATCCTCGACCTGCGGGGGTCCCATCCCTGGCGGTCTACCATGGGGCCTGGCCCATCACAAAGTCCGGTCTGGAACGCTCGCCTGCTTCCCCAACCTTCCGCTTGCGGGGTCCTGTCCCTCATGGCCTCCATATTGGAAACCCTTAGTCCCGCAGCCACGCATCTCCCAACCACGCAGTCTCCATCGGCGCCTCCTGGTGCTTCAGACAACGCTCAGAGTGTGATAAACCTGTATGACCAAAATGAGGTCATCCCCATCCTTGACCGCCCGATCTACCCGAAAGACGGAGGCGCACACCAGGCCACCACCCGTCCTTCACCTCTGCTCCGGGAACGCTCCACTGCGCCGGCGTGCCCAGGTGGGCCGCTTCTTTTCCGTGCCATTTCGGGGCGGCAGCAACAAGCCCTGGGCGAGAAAGGGCCCTGGGCCATGGAGAGCAGGGCTGTCCGCAGGGCTGCCCTACGCCGGCCAATTCTCACGAGCGTTCTGCCCAAACCAATCCTGGTTTGGGCAGAACGCTCGTGAGAATTGGCCGGAAAACGCCCGGCGAAGTCATTCGGGCGCTGCACGTCTGCTGGGCCGACCCCCCCGGGGCCTTGAAGGGCATTGTGAGTGTCCGCAACCGATCACCGCCAGGAGGCAATCCACAAGATGGAATGCAGCTAGGACAACGCCCGTGGATCCTCGACCTGCGGGGGTCCCATCCCTGGCGCTCTACCATAGGGCCAGGCCCATCACGAAGTCCGGTTTGGAACGCTCACCTGCCTCCCCAACCTTCTGCTTCCGGGGTCCTGTCCCTCATGGCCTCCATATTGGAAACCTTTAGTCCCGCAGCCACGCATCTCCCAACCACGCAGTCTGCATCGGCGTCCCCTGGTGCTTCGGACAACCCTCAGAGTGAGATAAACCTGTTCACCAAAATGAGGTCATCCCCATCCTTTGCCGCCCCATCTACCTGAAAGACGGAGGCGCACACCAGTCCACCACCCGTCCTTCAACTCTGAGCCGGGAACACTCCACTGCGCCGGCGTGCCCAGTTGGGCCGCTTCTTTTCCGTGCCATTTCTGGGCGACAGCAACAAGCCCTGGGCGAGAAAGGGCCCTGGGCGAGAAAGGGCCCTGGGCCATGGAGAGCAGGGCTGTCCGCAGGGCTGACCTACGCCGGCCAATTCTCACGAGCGTTCTGCCCAAACCAATCCTGGTTTGGGCAGAACGCTCGTGAGAATTGGCCGGAAAACGCCTGGCGAAGTCATTCGGGCGCTGCACGTCTGCTGGGCCGCCCCACCCCGGGGCCTTGAAGGGCATTGTGAGTGTCCGCACCATATCGCCGCAAGGAGGCACTCCACAAGATGGAATGCAGCGAGGACAACGCCCGTGGATCCTCGACCTGCGGGGGTCCCATCCCTGGCGGTCTACCATGGGGCCTGGCCCATCACAAAGTCCGGTCTGAAACGCTCACCTGCTTCCCCACCCTTCCGCTTCCGGGGTCCTGTCCCTCATGGCCTCCATATTGGAAACCCTTAGTCCCGCAGCCACGCATCTCCCAACCACGCAGTCTCCATCGTCGCCTCCTGGTGCTTCAGACAACGCTCAGAGTGTGATAAACCTGTATGAACAAAATGAGGTCATCCCCATCCTTGACCACCCGATCTACCCGAAAGACGGAGGCGCACACCAGACCACCACCCGTCCTTCAACTCTGCTCCGGGAACGCTCCACTGCGCAGGCGTGCCCAGGTGGGCCGCTTCTTTTCAGTGCCATTTCGGGGCGGCAGCAACAAGCCCTGGGCGAGAAAGGGCCCTGGGCCATGGAGAGCAGGGCTGTCCGCAGGGCTGCCCTACGCCGGCCAATTCTCACGAGCGTTCTGCCCAAACCAATCCTGGTTTGGGCAGAACGCTCGTGAGAATTGGCCGGAAAACGCCCGGCGAAGTCATTCGGGCGCTGCACGTCTGCTGGGCCGACCCCCCCGGGGCCTTGAAGGGCATTGTGAGTGTCCGCAACCGATCACCGCCAGGAGGCAATCCACAAGATGGAATGCAGCGAGGACAACGCCCGTGGATCCTCGACCTGCGGGGGTCCCATCCCTGGCGGTCTACCATGGGGCCTGGCCCATCACAAAGTCCGGTCTGGAACGCTCGCCTGCTTCCCCAACCTTCCGCTTCCGGGGTCCTGTCCCTCATGGCCTCCATATTGGAAACCCTTAGTCCCGCAGCCACGCATCTCCCAACCACGCAGTCTCCATCGGCGCCTCCTGGTGCTTCAGACAACGCTCAGAGTGTGATAAACCTGTATGACCAAAATGAGGTCATCCCCATCCTTGACCGCCCGATCTACCCGAAAGACGGAGGCGCACACCAGGCCACCACCCGTCCTTCAACTCTGCTCCGGGAACGCTCCACTGCGCCGGCGTGCCCAGGTGGGCCACTTCTTTTCCGTACCATTTCGGGGCGGCAGCAACAAGCCCTGGGCGAGAAAGGGCCCTGGGCCATGGAGAGCAGGGCTGTCCGCAGGGCTGCCCTACGCCTACCAATTCTCACGAGCGTTCTGCCCAAACCAATCCTGGCTTGGGCAGAACGCTCGTGAGAATTGGCCGGAAAACGCCCGGCGAAGTCATTCGGGCGCTGCACGTCTGCTGGGCCGACCCCCCCCGGGGCCTTGAAGGGCATTGTGAGTGTCCGCAACCGATCACCGCCAGGAGGCAATCCACAAGATGGAATGCAGCGAGGACAACGCCCGTGGATCCTGGACCTGCGGGGATCCCATCCCTGGCGCTCTACCATAGGGCCAGGCCCATCACGAAGTCCGGTTTGGAACGGTCACCTGCCTCCCCAACCTTCTGCTTCCGGGGTCCTGTCCCTCATGGCCTCCATATTGGAAACCCTTAGTCCCGCAGCCACGCATCTCCCAACCACGCAGTCTGCATCGGCGTCCCCTGGTGCTTCGGACAACCCTCAGAGTGAGATAAACCTGTTCACCAAAATGAGGTCATCCCCATCCTTTGCCGCCCCATCTACCTGAAAGACGGAGGCGCACACCAGTCCACCACCCGTCCTTCAACTCTGAGCCGGGAACACTCCACTGCGCCGGCGTGCCCAGTTGGGCCGCTTCTTTTCCGTGCCATTTCTGGGCGGCAGCAACAAGCGCTGGGCGAGAAAGGGCCCTGGGCGATAAAGGGCCCTAGGCCATGGAGAGCAGGGCTGTCCGCAGGGCTGACCTACGCCGGCCAATTCTCACGAGCGTTCTGCCCAAACCAATCCTGGTTTGGGCAGAACGCTCGTGAGAATTGGCCGGAAAACGCCTGGCGAAGTCATTCGGGCGCTGCACGTCTGCTGGGCCGCCCCACCCCGGGGCCTTGAAGGGCATTGTGAGTGTCCGCACCGGATCGCCGCCAGGAGGCACTCCACAAGATGGAATGCAGCGAGGACAACGCCCGTGGATCCTCGACCTGCGGGGGTCCCATCCCTGGCGGTCTACCATGGGGCCTGGCCCATCACAAAGTCCGGTCTGGAACGCTCGCCTGCTTCCCCACCCTTCCGCTTCCGGGGTCCTGTCCCTCATGGCCTCCATATAGGAAACCCTTAGTCCCGCAGCCACGCATCTCCCAACCACGCAGTCTCCATCGCCGCCTCCTGGTGCTTCAGACAACGCTCAGAGTGTGATAAACCTGTATGACCAAAATGAGGTCATCCGCATCCTTGACCGCCCGATCTACTCGAAAGACGGAGGCGCACACCAGGCCACCACCCGTCCTTCAACTCTGCTCCGGGAACGCTCCACTGCGCCGGCGTGCCCGGGTGGGCCGCTTCTTTTCCGTGCCATTTCGGGGCGGCAGCAACAAGCCCTGGGCGAGAAAGGGCCCTGGGCCATGGAGAACAGGGCTGTCCGCAGGGCTGCCCTACGCCGGCCAATTCTCACGAGCGTTCTGCCCAAACCAAATTTGGGCAGAACGCTCGTGAGAATTGGCCGGAAAACGCCCGGCGAAGTCATTCGGGCGCTGCACGTCTGCTGGGCCGACCCCCCCGGGGCCTTGAAGGGCATTGTGAGTGTCCGCAACCGATCACCGCCAGGAGGCAATCCACAAGATGGAATGCAGCGAGGACAACGCCCGTGGATGCTCGACCTGCGGGGGTCCCATCCCTGGCGCTCTACCACAGGGCCAGGCCCATCACGAAGTCCGGTTTGGAACGCTCACCTGCCTCCCCAACCTTCTGCTTCCGGGGTCCTGTCCCTCATGGCCTCCATATTGGAAACCCTTAGTCCCGCAGCCACGCATCTCCCAACCACGCAGTCTGCATCGGCGTCCCCTGGTGCTTCGGACAACCCTCAGAGTGAGATAAACCTGTTCACCAAAATGAGGTCATCCCCATCCTTTGCCGCCCCATCTACCTGAAAGACGGAGACGCACACCAGTCCACCACCCGTCCTTCAACTCTGAGCCGGGAACACTCCACTGCGCCGGCGTGCCCAGTTGGGCCGCTTCTTTTCCGTGCCATTTCGGGGCGGCAGCAACAAGCCCTGGGCGAGAAAGGGCCCTGGGCCATGGAGAGCAGGGCTGTCCGCAGGGCTGCCCTACGCCTACCAATTCTCACGAGCGTTCTGCCCAAACCAATCCTGGCTTGGGCAGAACGCTCGTGAGAATTGGCCGGAAAACGCCCGGCGAAGTCATTCGGGCGCTGCACGTCTGCTGGGCCGACCCCCCCCGGGGCCTTGAAGGGCATTGTGAGTGTCCGTCGCCTCCTGGTGCTTCAGACAACGCTCAGAGTGTGATAAACCTGTATGAACAAAATGAGGTCATCCCCATCCTTGACCGCCCGATCTACCCGAAAGACGGAGGCGCACACCAGGCCACCACCCGTCCTTCAACTCTGCTCCGGGAACGCTCCACTGCGCAGGCGTGCCCAGGTGGGCCGCTTCTTTTCAGTGCCATTTCGGGGCGGCAGCAACAAGCCCTGGGCGAGAAAGGGCCCTGGGCCTTGGAGAGCAGGGCTGTCCGCAGGGCTGCCCTACGCCGGCCAATTCTCACGAGCGTTCTGCCCAAACCAATCCTGGTTTGGGCAGAACGCTCGTGAGAATTGGCCGGAAAACGCCCGGCGAAGTCATTCGGGCGCTGCACGTCTGCTGGGCCGACCCCCCCGGGGCCTTGAAGGGCATTGTGAGTGTCCGCAACCGATCACCGCCAGGAGGCAATCCACAAGATGGAATGCAGCGAGGACAACGCCCGTGGATCCTCGACCTGCGGGGGTCCCATCCCTGGCGCTCTACCATAGGGCCAGGCCCATCACGAAGTCCGGTTTGGAACGGTCACCTGCCTCCCCAACCTTCTGCTTCCGGGGTCCTGTCCCTCATGGCCTCCATATTGGAAACCCTTAGTCCCGCAGCCACGCATCTCCCAAACACGCAGTCTGCATCGGCGTCCCCTGGTGCTTCGGACAACCCTCAGAGTGAGATAAACCTGTTCACCAAAATGAGGTCATCCCCATCCTTTGCCGCCCCATCTACCTGAAAGACGGAGGCGCACACCAGTCCACCACCCGTCCTTCAACTCTGAGCCGGGAACACTCCACTGCGCCGGCGTGCCCAGTTGGGCCGCTTCTTTTCCGTGCCATTTCTGGGCGGCAGCAACAAGCCCTGGGCGAGAAAGGGCCCTGGGCGATAAAGGGCCCTGGGCCATGGAGAGCAGGGCTGTCCGCAGGGCTGACCTACGCCGGCCAATTCTCACGAGCGTTCTGCCCAAACCAATCCTGGTTTGGGCAGAACGCTCTTGAGAATTGGCCGGAAAACGCCTGGCGAAGTCATTCGGGCGCTGCACGTCTGCTGGGCCGCCCCACCCCGGGGCCTTGAAGGGCATTGTGAGTGTCCGCACCGGATCGCCGCCAGGAGGCACTCCACAAGATGGAATGCAGCGAGGACAACGCCCGTGGATCCTCGACCTGCGGGGGTCCCATCCCTGGCGGTCTCCCATGGGGCCTGGCCCATCACAAAGTCCGGTCTGGAACGCTCGCCTGCTTCCCCACCCTTCCGCTTCCGGGGTCTTGTCCCTCATGGCCTCCATATAGGAAACCCTTAGTCCCGCAGCCACGCATCTCCCAACCACGCAGTCTCCATCGGCGCCTCCTGGTGCTTCAGACAACGCTCAGAGTGTGATAAACCTGTATGACCAAAATGAGGTCATCCGCATCCTTGACCGCCCGATCTACCCGAAAGACGGAGGCGCACACCAGGCCACCACCCGTCCTTCAACTCTGCTCCGGGAACGCTCCACTGCGCCGGCGTGCCCGGGTGGGCCGCTTATTTTCCGTTGCATTTCGGGGCGGCAGCAACAAGCCCTGGGCGAGAAAGGGCCCTGGGCCATGGAGAACAGGGCTGTCCGCAGGGCTGCCCTACGCCGGCCAATTCTCACGAGCGTTCTGCCCAAACCAAATTTGGGCAGAACGCTCGTGAGAATTGGCCGGAAAACGCCCGGCGAAGTCATTCGGGCGCTGCACGTCTGCTGGGCCGACCCCCCCGGGGCCTTGAAGGGCATTGTGAGTGTCCGCAACCGATCACCGCCAGGAGGCAATCCACAAGATGGAATGCAGCGAGGACAACGCCCGTGGATGCTCGACCTGCGGTGGTCCCATCCCTGGCGCTCTACCACAGGGCCAGGCCCATCACGAAGTCCGGTTTGGAACGCTCACCTGCCTCCCCAACCTTCTGCTTCCGGGGTCCTGTCCCTCATGGCCTCCATATTGGAAACCCTTAGTCCCTCAGCCACGCATCTCCCAACCACGCAGTCTGCATCGGCGTCCCCTGGTGCTTCGGACAACCCTCAGAGTGAGATAAACCTGTTCACCAAAATGAGGTCATCCCCATCCTTTGCCGCCCCATCTACCTGAAAGACGGAGACGCACACCAGTCCACCACCCGTCCTTCAACTCTGAGCCGGGAACACTCCACTGCGCCGGCGTGCCCAGTTGGGCCGCTTCTTTTCCGTGCCATTTCTGGGCGGCAGCAACAAGCCCTGGGCGAGAAAGGGCCCTGGGCGATAAAGGGCCCTGGGCCATGGAGAGCAGGGCTGTCCGCAGGGCTGACCTACGCCGGCCAATTCTCACGAGCGTTCTGCCCAAACCAATCCTGGTTTGGGCAGAACGCTCGTGAGAATTGGCCGGAAAACGCCTGGCGAAGTCATTCGGGCGCTGCACGTCTGCTGGGCCGCCCCACCCCGGGGCCTTGAAGGGCATTGTGAGTGTCCGCACCGGATCGCCGCCAGGAGGCACTCCACAAGATGGAATGCAGCGAGGACAACGCCCGTGGATCCTCGACCTGCGGGGGTCCCATCCCTGGCGGTCTACCATGGGGCCTGGCCCATCACAAAGTCCGGTCTGGAACGCTCGCCTGCTTCCCCAACCTTCCGCTTGCGGGGTCCTGTCCCTCATGGCCTCCATATTGGAAACCCTTAGTCCCGCAGCCACGCATCTCCCAACCACGCAGTCTCCATCGGCGCCTCCTGGTGCTTCAGACAACGCTCAGAGTGTGATAAACCTGTATGACCAAAATGAGGTCATCCCCATCCTTGACCGCCCGATCTACCCGAAAGACGGAGGCGCACACCAGGCCACCACCCGTCCTTCACCTCTGCTCCGGGAACGCTCCACTGCGCCGGCGTGCCCAGGTGGGCCGCTTCTTTTCCGTGCCATTTCGGGGCGGCAGCAACAAGCCCTGGGCGAGAAAGGGCCCTGGGCCATGGAGAGCAGGGCTGTCCGCAGGGCTGCCCTACGCCGGCCAATTCTCACGAGCGTTCTGCCCAAACCAATCCTGGTTTGGGCAGAACGCTCGTGAGAATTGGCCGGAAAACGCCCGGCGAAGTCATTCGGGCGCTGCACGTCTGCTGGGCCGACCCCCCCGGGGCCTTGAAGGGCATTGTGAGTGTCCGCAACCGATCACCGCCAGGAGGCAATCCACAAGATGGAATGCAGCGAGGACAACGCCCGTGGATCCTCGACCTGCGGGGGTCCCATCCCTGGCGCTCTACCATAGGGCCAGGCCCATCACGAAGTCCGGTTTGGAACGCTCACCTGCCTCCCCAACCTTCTGCTTCCGGGGTCCTGTCCCTCATGGCCTCCATATTGGAAACCTTTAGTCCCGCAGCCACGCATCTCCCAACCACGCAGTCTGCATCGGCGTCCCCTGGTGCTTCGGACAACCCTCAGAGTGAGATAAACCTGTTCACCAAAATGAGGTCATCCCCATCCTTTGCCGCCCCATCTACCTGAAAGACGGAGGCGCACACCAGTCCACCACCCGTCCTTCAACTCTGAGCCAGGAACACTCCACTGCGCCGGCGTGCCCAGTTGGGCCGCTTCTTTTCCGTGCCATTTCTGGGCGGCAGCAACAAGCCCTGGGCGAGAAAGGGCCCTGGGCGATAAAGGGCCCTGGGCCATGGATAGCAGGGCTGTCCGCAGGGCTGACCTACGCCGGCCAATTCTCACGAGCGTTCTGCCCAAACCAATCCTGGTTTGGGCAGAACGCTCGTGAGAATTCGCCGGAAAACGCCTGGCGAAGTCATTCGGGCGCTGCACGTCTGCTGGGCCGCCCCACCCCGGGGCCTTTAAGGGCATTGTGAGTGTCCGCACCGGATCGCCGCCAGGAGGCACTCCACAAGATGGAATGCAGCGAGGACAACGCCCGTGGATCCTCGACCTGCGGGGGTCCCATCCCTGGCGGTCTACCATGGGGCCTGGCCCATCACAAAGTCCGGTCTGGAACGCTCGCCTGCTTCCCCAACCTTCCGCTCCCGGGGTCCTGTCCCTCATGGCCTCCATATTGGAAACCCTTAGTCCCGCAGCCACGCATCTCCCAACCACGCAGTCTCCATCGGAGCCTCCTGGTGCTTCAGACAACGCTCAGAGTGTGATAAACCTGTATGACCAAAATGAGGTCATCCCCATCCTTGACCGCCCGATCTACCCGAAAGACGGAGGCGCACACCAGGCCACCACCCGTCCTTCAACTCTGCTCCGGGAACGCTCCACTGCGCCGGCGTGCCCAGGTGGGCCGCTTCTTTTCCGTGCCATTTCAGGGAGGCAGCAACAAGCCCTGGGCGAGAAAGGGCCCTGGGCCTTTGAGAGCAGGGCTGTCCGCAGGGCTGCCCTACGCCGGCCAATTCTCACGAGCGTTCTGCCCAAACCAATCCTGGTTTGGGCAGAACGCTCGTGAGAATTGGCCGGAAAACGCCCGGCGAAGTCATTCGGGCGCTACACGTCTGCTGGGCCGACCCCCCCGGGGCCTTGAAGGGCATTGTGAGTGTCCGCAACCGATCACCGCCAGGAGGCAATCCACAAGATGGAATGCAGCGAGGACAACGCCCGTGGATCCTCGACCTGCGGGGGTCCCATCCCTGGCGCTTTACCATAGGGCCAGGCCCATCACGAAGTCCGGTTTGGAACGGTCACCTGCCTCCCCAACCTTCTGCTTCCGGGGTCCTGTCCCTCATGGCCTCCATATTGGAAACCCTTAGTCCCGCAGCCACGCATCTCCCAACCACGCAGTCTGCATCGGCGTCCCCTGGTGCTTCGGACAACCCTCAGAGTGAGATAAACCTGTTCACCAAAATGAGGTCATCCCCATCCTTTGCCGCCCCATCTACCTGAAAGACGGAGGCGCACACCAGTCCACCACCCGTCCTTCAACTCTGAGCCGGGAACACTCCACTGCGCCGGCGTGCCCAGTTGGGCCGCTTCTTTTCCGTGCCATTTCTGGGCGGCAGCAACCAGCCCTGGGCGAGAAAGGGCCCTGGGCGATAAAGGGCCCTGGGCCATGGAGAGCAGTGCTGTCCGCAGGGCTGACCTACGCCGGCCAATTCTCACGGGCGTTCTGCCCAAACCAATCCTGGTTTGGGCAGAACGCTCGTGAGAATTGGCCGGAAAACGCCTGGCGAAGTCATTCGGGCGCTGCACGTCTGCTGGGCCGCCCCACCCCGGGGCCTTGAAGGGCATTGTGAGTGTCCGCACCGGATCGCCGCCAGGAGGCACTCCACAAGATGGAATGCAGCGAGGACAACGCCCGTGGATCCTCGACCTGCGGGGGTCCCATCCCTGGCGGTCTACCATGGGGCCTGGCCCATCACAAAGTCCGGTCTGGAACGCTCGCCTGCTTCCCCACCCTTCCGCTTCCGGGGTCCTGTCCCTCATGGCCTCCATATTGGAAACCCTTAGTCCCGCAGCCACGCATCTCCCAACCACGCAGTCTCCATCGGCGCCTCCTGGTGCTTCAGACAACGCTCAGAGTGTGATAAACCTGTATGACCAAAATGAGGTCATCCCCATCCTTGGCCGCCCGATCTACCCGAAAGACGGAGGCGCACACCAGGCCACCACCCGTCCTTCAACTCTGCTCCGGGAACGCTCCACTGCGCCGGCGTGCCCGGGTGGGCCGCTTCTTTTCCGTGCCATTTCGGGGCGGCAGCAACAAGCCCTGGGCGAGAAAGGGCCCTGGGCCATGGAGAGCAGGGCTGTCCGCAGGGCTGCCCTACGCCGGCCAATTCTCACGAGCGTTCTGCCCAAACCAATCCTGGTTTGGGCAGAACGCTCGTGAGAATTGGCCGGAAAACGCCCGGCGAAGTCATTCGGGCGCTGCACGTCTGCTGGGCCGACCCCCCCGGGGCCTTGAAGGGCATTGTGAGTGTCCGCAACCGATCACCGCCAGGAGGCAATCCACAAGATGGAATGCAGCGAGGACAACGCCCGTGGATCCTCGAACTGCGGGGGTCCCATCCCTGGCGCTCTACCACAGGGCCAGGCCCATCACGAAGTCCGGTTTGGAACGCTCACCTGCCTCCCCAACCTTCTGCTTCCGGGGTCCTGTCCCTCATGGCCTCCATATTGGAAACCCTTAGTCCCGCAGCCACGCATCTCCCAACCACGCAGTCTGCATCGGCGTCCCCTGGTGCTTCGGACAACCCTCAGAGTGAGATAAACCTGTTCACCAAAATGAGGTCATCCCCATCCTTTGCCGCCCCATCTACCTGAAAGACGGAGGCGCACACCAGTCCACCACCCGTCCTTCAACTCTGAGCCGGGAACACTCCACTGCGCCGGCGTGCCCAGTTGGGCCGCTTCTTTTCCGTGCCATTTCTGGGCGGCAGCAACAAGCCCTGGGCGAGAAAGGGCCCTGGGCGATAAAGGGCCCTGGGCCATGGAGAGCAGGGCTGTCCGCAGGGCTGACCTACGCTGGCTAATTCTCACGAGCGTTCTGCCCAAACCAATCCTGGTTTGGGCAGAACGCTCGTGAGAATTGGCCGGAAAACGCCTGGCGAAGTCATTCGGGCGCTGCACGTCTGCTGGGCCGCCCCACCCCGGGGCCTTGAAGGGCATTGTGAGTGTCCGCACCGGATCGCCGCCAGGAGGCACTCCACAAGATGGAATGCAGCGAGGACAACGCCCGTGGATCCTCGACCTGCGGGGGTCCCATCCCTGGCGGTCTACCATGGGGCCTGGCCCATCACAAAGTCCGGTCTGGAACGCTCGCCTGCTTCCCCAACCTTCCGCTTCCGGGGTCCTGTCCCTCATGGCCTCCATATTGGAAACCCTTAGTCCCGCAGCCACGCATCTCCCAACCACGCAGTCTCCATCGGCGCCTCCTGGTGCTTCAGACAACGCTCAGAGTGTGATAAACCTGTATGACCAAAATGAGGTCATCCCCATCCTTGACCGCCCGATCTACCCGAAAGACGGAGGCGCACACCAGGCCACCACCCGTCCTTCAACTCTGCTCCGGGAACGCTCCATTGCGCCGGCGTGCCCAGGTGGGCCGCTTCTTTTCCGTGCCATTTCGGGGCGGCAGCAACAAGCCCTGGGCGAGAAAGGGCCCTGGGCCATGGAGAGCAGGGCTGTCCGCAGGGCTGCCCTACGCCGACCAATTCTCACGAGCGTTCTGCCCAAACCAATCCTGGTTTGGGCTGAACGCTCGTGAGAATTGGCCGGAAAACGCCCGGCGAAGTCATTCGGGTGCTGCACGTCTGCTGGGCCGACCCCCCCGGGGCCTTGAAGGGCATTGTGAGTGTCCGCAACCGATCACCGCCAGAAGGCAATCCACAAGATGGAATGCAGCGAGGACAACGCCCGTGGATCCTCGACCTGCGGGGATCCCATCCCTGGCGCTCTACCATAGGGCCAGGCCCATCACGAAGTCCGGTTTGGAACGCTCACCTGCCTCCCCAACCTTCTGCTTCCGGGGTCCTGTCCCTCATGGCCTCCATATTGGAAACCTTTAGTCCCGCAGCCACGCATCTCCCAACCACGCAGTCTGCATCGGCGTCCCCTGGTGCTTCGGACAACCCTCAGAGTGAGATAAACCTGTTCACCAAAATGAGGTCATCCCCATCCTTTGCCGCCCCATCTACCTGAAAGACGGAGGCGCACACCAGTCCACCACCCGTCCTTCAACTCTGAGCCGGGAACACTCCACTGCGCCGGCGTGCCCAGTTGGGCCGCTTCTTTTCCGTGCCATTTCTGGGCGGCAGCAACAAGCCCTGGGCGAGAAAGGGCCCTGGGCGATAAAGGGCCCTGGGCCATGGAGAGCAGGGCTGTCCGCAGGGCTGACCTACGCCGGCCAATTCTCACGAGCGTTCTGCCCAAACCAATCCAGGACGCTCGTGAGAATTGGCCGGAAAACGCCTGGCGAAGTCATTCGGGCGCTGCACGTCTGCTGGGCCGCCCCACCCCGGGGCCTTGAAGGGCATTGTGAGTGTCCGCACCGGATCGCCGCCAGGAGGCACTCCACAAGATGGAATGCAGCGAGGACAATGCCCGTGGATCCTCGACCTGCGGGGGTCCCATCCCTGGCGGTCTACCATGGGGCCTGGCCCATCACAAAGTCCGGTCTGGAACGCTCGCCTGCTTCCCCAACCTTCCGCTTCCGGGGTCCTGTCCCTCATGGCCTCCATATTGGAAACCCTTAGTCCCGCAGCCACGCATCTCCCAACCACGCAGTCTCCATCGGCGCCTCCTGGTGCTTCAGACAACGCTCAGAGTGTGATAAACCTGTATGACCAAAATGAGGTCATCCCCATCCTTGACCGCCCGATCTACCCGAAAGACGGAGGCGCACACCAGGCCACCACCCGTCCTTCAACTCTGCTCCGGGAACGCTCCACTGCGCTGGCGTGCCCGGGTGGGCCGCTTCTTTTCCGTGCCATTTCTGGGCGGCAGCAACAAGCCCTGGGCGAGAAAGGGCCCTGGGCGAGAAAGGGCCCTGGGCCATGGAGAGCAGGGCTGTCCGCAGGGCTGCCCTACGCCGACCAATTCTCACGAGCGTTCTGCCCAAACGAATCCTGGTTTGAACAGAACGCTCGTGAGAATTGGCCGGAAAACGCCGGGCGAAGTCATTCGGGCGCTGCACGTCTGCTGGGGCGACCCCCCCCGGGGCCTTGAAGGGCATTGTGAGTGTCCGCAACCGATCACCGCCAGGAGGCAATCCACAAGATGGAATGCAGCGAGGACAACGCCCGTGGATCCTCGACCTGCGGGGATCCCATCCCTGGCGCTCTACCATAGGGCCAGGCCCATCACGAAGTCCGGTTTGGAACGCTCACCTGCCTCCCCAACCTTCTGCTTCCAGGGTCCTGTCCCTCATGGCCTCCATATTGGAAACCCTTAGTCCCGCAGCCACGCATCTCCCAACCACGCAGTCTGCATCGGCGTCCCCTGGTGCTTCGGACAACCCTCAGAGTGAGATAAACCTGTTCACCAAAATGAGGTCATCCCCATCCTTTGCCGCCCCATCTACCTGAAAGACGGAGGCGCACACCAGTCCACCACCCGTCCTTCAACTCTGAGCCGGGAACACTCCAAAGCGCCGGCCTGCCCAGTTGGGCCGCTTCTTTCCGTGCCATTTCTGGGCGGCAGCAACAAGCCCTGGGCGAGAAAGGGCCCTGGGCGATAAAGGGCCCTGGGCCATGGAGAGCAGGTCTGTCCGCAGGGCTGACCTACGCCGGCCAATTCTCACGAGCGTTCTGCCCAAACCAATCCTGGTTTGGGCAGAACGCTCGTGAGAATTGGCCGGAAAACGCATGGCGAAGTCATTCGGGCGCTGCACGTCTGCTGGTCCGCCCCACCCCGGGGCCTTGAAGGGCATTGTGAGTGTCCGCACCGGATCGCCGCCAGGAGGCACTCCACAAGATGGAATGCAGCGAGGACAACGCCCGTGGATCCTCGATCTGCGGGGGTCCCATCCCTGGCGGTCTACCATGGGGCCTGGCCCATCACAAAGTCCGGTCTGGAACGCTCGCCTGCTTCCCCAACCTTCCGCTTCCGGGGTCCTGTCCCTCATGGCCTCCATATTGGAAACCCTTAGTCCCGCAGCCACGCATCTCCCAACCACGCAGTCTCCATCGTCGCCTCCTGGTGCTTCAGACAACGCTCAGAGTGTGATAAACCTGTATGACGAAAATGAGGTCATCCCCATCCTTGACCGCCCGATCTACCCGAAAGACGGAGGCGCACACCAGGCCACCACCCGTCCTTCAACTCTGCTCCGGGAACGCTCCACTGCGCCGGCGTGCCCAGGTGGGCCGCTTCTTTTCCGTGCCATTTCGGGGCGGCAGCAACAAGCCCTGGGCGAGAAAGGGCCCTGGGCCATGGAGAGCAGGGCTGTCCGCAGGGCTGCCCTACGCCGACCAATTCTCACGAGCGTTCTGCCCAAACCAATCCTGGTTTGGGCAGAACGCTCGTGAGAATTGGCCGGAAAATGCCCGGCGAAGTCATTCGGGCACTGCACGTCTGCTGGGCCGACCCCCCCGGGGCCTTGAAGGGCATTGTGAGTGTCCGCAACCAATCACCGCCAGGAGGCAATCCACAAGATGGAATGCAGCGAGGACAACGCCCGTGGATCCTCGACCTGCGGGGATCCCATCCCTGGCGCTCTACCATAGGGCCAGGCCCATCATGAAGTCCGGTTTGGAACGCTCACCTGCCTCCCCAACCTTCTGCTTCCGGGGTCCTGTCCCTCATGGCCTCCATATTGGAAACCCTTAGTCCCGCAGCCACGCATCTCCCAACCACGCAGTCTGCATCGGCGTCCCCTGGTGCTTCGGACAACCCTCAGAGTGAGATAAACCTGTTCACCAAAATGAGGTCATCCCCATCCTTTGCCGCCCCATCTACCTGAAAGACGGAGGCGCACACCAGTCCACCACCCGTCCTTCAACTCTGAGCCGGGAACACTCCACTGCGCCGGCGTGCCCAGTTGGGCCGCTTCTTTTCCGTGCCATTTCTGGGCGGCAGCAACAAGCCCTGGGCGAGAAAGGGCCCTGGGCGATAAAGGGCCCTGGGCCATGGAGAGCAGGTCTGTCCGCAGGGCTGACCTACGCCGGCCAATTCTCACGAGCGTTCTGCCCAAACCAATCCTGGTTTGGGCAGAACGCTCGTGAGAATTGGCCGGAAAACGCCTGGCGAAGTCATTCGGGCGCTGCACGTCTGCTGGTCCGCCCCACCCCGGGGCCTTGAAGGGCATTGTGAGTGTCCGCACCGGATCGCCGCCAGGAGGCACTCCACAAGATGGAATGCAGCGAGGACAACGCCCGTGGATCCTCGATCTGCGGGGGTCCCATCCCTGGCGGTCTACCATGGGGCCTGGCCCATCACAAAGTCCGGTCTGGAACGCTCGCCTGCTTCCCCAACCTTCCGCTTCCGGGGTCCTGTCCCTCATGGCCTCCATATTGGAAACCCTTAGTCCCGCAGCCACGCATCTCCCAACCACGCAGTCTCCATCGTCGCCTCCTGGTGCTTCAGACAACGCTCAGAGTGTGATAAACCTGTATGACCAAAATGAGGTCATCCCCATCCTTGACCGCCCGATCTACCCGAAAGACGGAGGCGCACACCAGGCCACCACCCGTCCTTCAACTCTGCTCCGGGAACGCTCCACTGCGCCGGCGTGCCCAGGTGGGCCGCTTCTTTTCCGTGCCATTTCGGGGCGGCAGCAACAAGCCCTGGGCGAGAAAGGGCCCTGGGCCATGGAGAGCAGGGCTGTCCGCAGGGCTGCCCTACGCCGGCCAATTCTCACGAGCGTTCTGCCCAAACCAATCCTGGTTTGGGCAGAACGCTCGTGAGAATTGGCCGGAAAACGCCCGGCGAAGTCATTCGGGCGCTGCACGTCTGCTGGGCCGACCCCCCCGGGGCCTTGAAGGGCATTGTGAGTGTCCGCAACCGATCACCGCCAGGAGGCAATCCACAAGATGGAATGCAGCGAGGACAACGCCCGTGGATCCTCGACCTGCGGGGGTCCCATCCCTGGCGCTCTACCATAGGGCCAGGCCCATCACGAAGTCCGGTTTGGAACGCTCACCTGCCTCCCCAACCTTCTGCTTCCGGGGTCCTGTCCCTCATGGCCTCCATATTGGAAACCTTTAGTCCCGCAGCCACGCATCTCCCAACCACGCAGTCTGCATCGGCGTCCCCTGGTGCTTCGGACAACCCTCAGAGTGAGATAAACCTGTTCACCAAAATGAGGTCATCCCCATCCTTTGCCGCCCCATCTACCTGAAAGACGGAGGCGCACACCAGTCCACCACCCGTCCTTCAACTCTGAGCCAGGAACACTCCACTGCGCCGGCGTGCCCAGTTGGGCCGCTTCTTTTCCGTGCCATTTCTGGGCGGCAGCAACAAGCCCTGGGCGAGAAAGGGCCCTGGGCGATAAAGGGCCCTGGGCCATGGAGAGCAGGGCTGTCCGCAGGGCTGACCTACGCCGGCCAATTCTCACGAGCGTTCTGCCCAAACCAATCCTGGTTTGGGCAGAACGCTCGTGAGAATTGGCCGGAAAACGCCTGGCGAAGTCATTCGGGCGCTGCACGTCTGCTGGGCCGCCCCACCCCGGGGCCTTTAAGGGCATTGTGAGAGTCCGCACCGGATCGCCGCCAGGAGGCACTCCACAAGATGGAATGCAGCGAGGACAACGCCCGTGGATCCTCGACCTGCGGGGGTCTCATCCCTGGCGGTCTACCATGGGGCCTGGCCCATCACAAAGTCCGGTCTGGAACGCTCGCCTGCTTCCCCACCCTTCCGCTTCCGGGGTCCTGTCCCTCATGGCCTCCATATTGGAAACCCTTAGTCCCGCAGCCACGCATCTCCCAACCACGCAGTCTCCATCGGCGCCTCCTGGTGCTTCAGACAACGCTCAGAGTGTGATAAACCTGTATGACCAAAATGAGGTCATCCCCATCCTTGACCGCCCGATCTACCCGAAAGACGGAGGCGCACACCAGGCCACCACCCGTCCTTCAACTCTGCTCCGGGAACGCTCCACTGCGCCGGCGTGCCCAGGTGGGCCGCTTCTTTTCCGTGCCATTTCAGGGAGGCAGCAACAAGCCCTGGGCGAGAAAGGGCCCTGGGCCTTTGAGAGCAGGGCTGTCCGCAGGGCTGCCCTACGCCGGCCAATTCTCACGAGCGTTCTGCCCAAACCAATCCTGGTTTGGGCAGAACGCTCGTGAGAATTGGCCGGAAAACGCCCGGCGAAGTCATTCGGGCGCTGCACATCTGCTGGGCCGACCCCCCCGGGGCCTTGAAGGGCATTGTGAGTGTCCGCAACCGATCACCGCCAGGAGGCAATCCACAAGATGGAATGCAGCGAGGACAACGCCCGTGGATCCTCGACCTGCGGGGGTCCCATCCCTGGCGCTTTACCATAGGGCCAGGCCCATCACGAAGTCCGGTTTGGAACGGTCACCTGCCTCCCCAACCTTCTGCTTCCGGGGTCCTGTCCCTCATGGCCTCCATATTGGAAACCCTTAGTCCCGCAGCCACGCATCTCCCAACCACGCAGTCTGCATCGGCGTCCCCTGGTGCTTCGGACAACCCTCAGAGTGAGATAAACCTGTTCACCAAAATGAGGTCATCCCCATCCTTTGCCGCCCCATCTACCTGAAAGACGGAGGCGCACACCAGTCCACCACCCGTCCTTCAACTCTGAGCCGGGAACACTCCACTGCGCCGGCGTGCCCAGTTGGGCCGCTTCTTTTCCGTGCCATTTCTGGGCGGCAGCAACAAGCCCTGGGCGAGAAAGGGCCCTGGGCGATAAAGGGCCCTGGGCCATGGAGAGCAGGGCTGTCCGCACGGCTGACCTACGCCGGCCAATTCTCACGAGCGTTCTGCCCAAACCAATCCTGGTTTGGGCAGAACGCTCGTGAGAATTGGCCGGAAAACGCCTGGCGAAGTCATTCGGGCGCTGCACGTCTGCTGGGCCGCCCCACCCCGGGGCCTTGAAGGGCATTGTGAGTGTCCGCACCGGATCGCCGCCAGGAGGCACTCCACAAGATGGAATGCAGCGAGGACAACGCCCGTGGATCCTCGACCTGCGGGGGTCCCATCCCTGGCGGTCTACCATGGGGCCTGGCCCATCACAAAGTCCGGTCTGGAACGCTCGCCTGCTTCCCCAACCTTCCGCTTCCGGGGTCCTGTCCCTCATGGCCTCCATATTGGAAACCCTTAGTCCCGCAGCCACGCATCTCCCAACCACGCAGTCTCCATCGGCGCCTCCTGGTGCTTCAGACAACGCTCAGAGTGTGATAAACCTGTATGACCAAAATGAGGTCATCCCCATCCTTGGCCGCCCGATCTACCCGAAAGACGGAGGCGCACACCAGGCCACCACCCGTCCTTCAACTCTGCTCCGGGAACGCTCCACTGCGCCGGCGTGCCCGGGTGGGCCGCTTCTTTTCCGTGCCATTTCGGGGCGGCAGCAACAAGCCCTGGGCGAGAAAGGGCCCTGGGCCATGGAGAGCAGGGCTGTCCGCAGGGCTGCCCTACGCCGGCCAATTCTCACGAGCGTTCTGCCCAAACCAATCCTGGTTTGGGCAGAACGCTCGTGAGAATTGGCCGGAAAACGCCCGGCGAAGTCATTCGGGCGCTGCACATCTGCTGGGCCGACCCCCCCGGGGCCTTGAAGGGCATTGTGAGTGTCCGCAACCGATCACCGCCAGGAGGCAATCCACAAGATGGAATGCAGCGAGGACAACGCCCGTGGATCCTCGAACTGCGGGGGTCCCATCCCTGGCGCTCTACCACAGGGCCAGGCCCATCACGAAGTCCGGTTTGGAACGCTCACCTGCCTCCCCAACCTTCTGCTTCCGGGGTCCTGTCCCTCATGGCCTCCATATTGGAAACCCTTAGTCCCGCAGCCACGCATCTCCCAACCACGCAGTCTGCATCGGCGTCCCCTGGTGCTTCGGACAACCCTCAGAGTGAGATAAACCTGTTCACCAAAATGAGGTCATCCCCATCCTTTGCCGCCCCATCTACCTGAAAGACGGAGGCGCACACCAGTCCACCACCCGTCCTTCAACTCTGAGCCGGGAACACTCCACTGCGCCGGCGTGCCCAGTTGGGCCGCTTCTTTTCCGTGCCATTTCTGGGCGGCAGCAACAAGCCCTGGGCGAGAAAGGGCCCTGGGCGATAAAGGGCCCTGGGCCATGGAGAGCAGGGCTGTCCGCAGGGCTGACCTACGCTGGCCAATTCTCACGAGCGTTCTGCCCAAACCAATCCTGGCTTGGGCAGAACGCTCGTGAGAATTGGCCGGAAAACGCCCGGCGAAGTCATTCGGGCGCTGCACGTCTGCTGGGCCGACCCCCCCCGGGGCCTTGAAGGGCATTGTGAGTGTCCGCAACCGATCACCGCCAGGAGGCAATCCACAAGATGGAATGCAGCGAGGACAACGCCCGTGGATCCTGGACCTGCGGGGATCCCATCCCTGGCGCTCTACCATAGGGCCAGGCCCATCACGAAGTCCGGTTTGGAACGGTCACCTGCCTCCCCAACCTTCTGCTTCCGGGGTCCTGTCCCTCATGGCCTCCATATTGGAAACCCTTTGTCCCGCAGCCACGCATCTCCCAACCACGCAGTCTGCATCGGCGTCCCCTGGTGCTTCGGACAACCCTCAGAGTGAGATAAACCTGTTCACCAAAATGAGGTCATCCCCATCCTTTGCCGCCCCATCTACCTGAAAGACGGAGGCGCACACCAGTCCACCACTCGTCCTTCAACACTGAGCCGGGAACACTCCACTGCGCCGGCGTGCCCAGTTGGGCCGCTTCTTTTCCGTGCCATTTCTGGGCGACAGCAACAAGCCCTGGGCGAGAAAGGGCCCTGGGCGAGAAAGGGCCCTGGGCCATGGAGAGCAGGGCTGTCCGCAGGGCTGACCTACGCTGGCCAATTCTCACGAGCGTTCTGCCCAAACCAATCCTGGCTTGGGCAGAACGCTCGTGAGAATTGGCCGGAAAACGCCCGGCGAAGTCATTCGGGCGCTGCACGTCTGCTGGGCCGACCCCCCCCGGGGCCTTGAAGGGCATTGTGAGTGTCCGCAACCGATCACCGCCAGGAGGCAATCCACAAGATGGAATGCAGCGAGGACAACGCCCGTGGATCCTGGACCTGCGGGGATCCCATCCCTGGCGCTCTACCATAGGGCCAGGCCCATCACGAAGTCCGGTTTGGAACGGTCACCTGCCTCCCCAACCTTCTGCTTCCGGGGTCCTGTCCCTCATGGCCTCCATATTGGAAACCCTTTGTCCCGCAGCCACGCATCTCCCAACCACGCAGTCTGCATCGGCGTCCCCTGGTGCTTCGGACAACCCTCAGAGTGAGATAAACCTGTTCACCAAAATGAGGTCATCCCCATCCTTTGCCGCCCCATCTACCTGAAAGACGGAGGCGCACACCAGTCCACCACTCGTCCTTCAACACTGAGCCGGGAACACTCCACTGCGCCGGCGTGCCCAGTTGGGCCGCTTCTTTTCCGTGCCATTTCTGGGCGACAGCAACAAGCCCTGGGCGAGAAAGGGCCCTGGGCGAGAAAGGGCCCTGGGCCATGGAGAGCAGGGCTGTCCGCAGGGCTGACCTACGCCGGCCAATTCTCACGAGCGTTCTGCCCAAACCAATCCTGGTTTGGGCAGAACGCTCGTGAGAATTGGCCGGAAAACGCCTGGCGAAGTCATTCGGGCGCTGCACGTCTGCTGGTCCGCCCCACCCCGGGGCCTTGAAGGGCATTGTGAGTGTCCGCACCGGATCGCCGCCAGGAGGCACTCCACAAGATGGAATGCAGCGAGGACAACGCCCGTGGATCCTCGATCTGCGGGGGTCCCATCCCTGGCGGTCTACCATGGGGCCTGGCCCATCACAAAGTCCGGTCTGGAACGCTCGCCTGCTTCCCCAACCTTCCGCTTCCGGGGTCCTGTCCCTCATGGCCTCCATATTGGAAACCCTTAGTCCCGCAGCCACGCATCTCCCAACCACGCAGTCTCCATCGTCGCCTCCTGGTGCTTCAGACAACGCTCAGAGTGTGATAAACCTGTATGACCAAAATGAGGTCATCCCCATCCTTGACCGCCCGATCTACCCGAAAGACGGAGGCGCACACCAGGCCACCACCCGTCCTTCAACTCTGCTCCGGGAACGCTCCACTGCGCCGGCGTGCCCAGGTGGGCCGCTTCTTTTCCGTGCCATTTCGGGGCGGCAGCAACAAGCCCTGGGCGAGAAAGGGCCCTGGGCCATGGAGAGCAGGGCTGTCCGCAGGGCTGCCCTACGCCGGCCAATTCTCACGAGCGTTCTGCCCAAACCAATCCTGGTTTGGGCAGAACGCTCGTGAGAATTGGCCGGAAAACGCCCGGCGAAGTCATTCGGGCGCTGCACGTCTGCTGGGCCGACCCCCCCGGGGCCTTGAAGGGCATTGTGAGTGTCCGCAACCGATCACCGCCAGGAGGCAATCCACAAGATGGAATGCAGCGAGGACAACGCCCGTGGATCCTCGACCTGCGGGGGTCCCATCCCTGGCGCTCTACCATAGGGCCAGGCCCATCACGAAGTCCGGTTTGGAACGCTCACCTGCCTCCCCAACCTTCTGCTTCCGGGGTCCTGTCCCTCATGGCCTCCATATTGGAAACCTTTAGTCCCGCAGCCACGCATCTCCCAACCACGCAGTCTGCATCGGCGTCCCCTGGTGCTTCGGACAACCCTCAGAGTGAGATAAACCTGTTCACCAAAATGAGGTCATCCCCATCCTTTGCCGCCCCATCTACCTGAAAGACGGAGGCGCACACCAGTCCACCACCCGTCCTTCAACTCTGAGCCAGGAACACTCCACTGCGCCGGCGTGCCCAGTTGGGCCGCTTCTTTTCCGTGCCATTTCTGGGCGGCAGCAACAAGCCCTGGGCGAGAAAGGGCCCTGGGCGATAAAGGGCCCTGGGCCATGGAGAGCAGGGCTGTCCGCAGGGCTGACCTACGCCGGCCAATTCTCACGAGCGTTCTGCCCAAACCAATCCTGGTTTGGGCAGAACGCTCGTGAGAATTGGCCGGAAAACGCCTGGCGAAGTCATTCGGGCGCTGCACGTCTGCTGGGCCGCCCCACCCCGGGGCCTTTAAGGGCATTGTGAGAGTCCGCACCGGATCGCCGCCAGGAGGCACTCCACAAGATGGAATGCAGCGAGGACAACGCCCGTGGATCCTCGACCTGCGGGGGTCTCATCCCTGGCGGTCTACCATGGGGCCTGGCCCATCACAAAGTCCGGTCTGGAACGCTCGCCTGCTTCCCCACCCTTCCGCTTCCGGGGTCCTGTCCCTCATGGCCTCCATATTGGAAACCCTTAGTCCCGCAGCCACGCATCTCCCAACCACGCAGTCTCCATCGGCGCCTCCTGGTGCTTCAGACAACGCTCAGAGTGTGATAAACCTGTATGACCAAAATGAGGTCATCCCCATCCTTGACCGCCCGATCTACCCGAAAGACGGAGGCGCACACCAGGCCACCACCCGTCCTTCAACTCTGCTCCGGGAACGCTCCACTGCGCCGGCGTGCCCAGGTGGGCCGCTTCTTTTCCGTGCCATTTCAGGGAGGCAGCAACAAGCCCTGGGCGAGAAAGGGCCCTGGGCCTTTGAGAGCAGGGCTGTCCGCAGGGCTGCCCTACGCCGGCCAATTCTCACGAGCGTTCTGCCCAAACCAATCCTGGTTTGGGCAGAACGCTCGTGAGAATTGGCCGGAAAACGCCCGGCGAAGTCATTCGGGCGCTGCACATCTGCTGGGCCGACCCCCCCGGGGCCTTGAAGGGCATTGTGAGTGTCCGCAACCGATCACCGCCAGGAGGCAATCCACAAGATGGAATGCAGCGAGGACAACGCCCGTGGATCCTCGACCTGCGGGGGTCCCATCCCTGGCGCTTTACCATAGGGCCAGGCCCATCACGAAGTCCGGTTTGGAACGGTCACCTGCCTCCCCAACCTTCTGCTTCCGGGGTCCTGTCCCTCATGGCCTCCATATTGGAAACCCTTAGTCCCGCAGCCACGCATCTCCCAACCACGCAGTCTGCATCGGCGTCCCCTGGTGCTTCGGACAACCCTCAGAGTGAGATAAACCTGTTCACCAAAATGAGGTCATCCCCATCCTTTGCCGCCCCATCTACCTGAAAGACGGAGGCGCACACCAGTCCACCACCCGTCCTTCAACTCTGAGCCGGGAACACTCCACTGCGCCGGCGTGCCCAGTTGGGCCGCTTCTTTTCCGTGCCATTTCTGGGCGGCAGCAACAAGCCCTGGGCGAGAAAGGGCCCTGGGCGATAAAGGGCCCTGGGCCATGGAGAGCAGGGCTGTCCGCAGGGCTGACCTACGCCGGCCAATTCTCACGAGCGTTCTGCCCAAACCAATCCTGGTTTGGGCAGAACGCTCGTGAGAATTGGCCGGAAAACGCCTGGCGAAGTCATTCGGGCGCTGCACGTCTGCTGGGCCGCCCCACCCCGGGGCCTTGAAGGGCATTGTGAGTGTCCGCACCGGATCGCCGCCAGGAGGCACTCCACAAGATGGAATGCAGCGAGGACAACGCCCGTGGATCCTCGACCTGCGGGGGTCCCATCCCTGGCGGTCTACCATGGGGCCTGGCCCATCACAAAGTCCGGTCTGGAACGCTCGCCTGCTTCCCCACCCTTCCGCTTCCGGGGTCCTGTCCCTCATGGCCTCCATATTGGAAACCCTTAGTCCCGCAGCCACGCATCTCCCAACCACGCAGTCTCCATCGGCGCCTCCTGGTGCTTCAGACAACGCTCAGAGTGTGATAAACCTGTATGACCAAAATGAGGTCATCCCCATCCTTGGCCGCCCGATCTACCCGAAAGACGGAGGCGCACACCAGGCCACCACCCGTCCTTCAACTCTGCTCCGGGAACGCTCCACTGCGCCGGCGTGCCCGGGTGGGCCGCTTCTTTTCCGTGCCATTTCGGGGCGGCAGCAACAAGCCCTGGGCGAGAAAGGGCCCTGGGCCATGGAGAGCAGGGCTGTCCGCAGGGCTGCCCTACGCCGGCCAATTCTCACGAGCGTTCTGCCCAAACCAATCCTGGTTTGGGCAGAACGCTCGTGAGAATTGGCCGGAAAACGCCCGGCGAAGTCATTCGGGCGCTGCACATCTGCTGGGCCGACCCCCCCGGGGCCTTGAAGGGCATTGTGAGTGTCCGCAACCGATCACCGCCAGGAGGCAATCCACAAGATGGAATGCAGGGAGGACAACGCCCGTGGATCCTCGAACTGCGGGGGTCCCATCCCTGGCGCTCTACCACAGGGCCAGTCCCATCACGAAGTCCGGTTTGGAACGCTCACCTGCCTCCCCAACCTTCTGCTTCCGGGGTCCTGTCCCTCATGGCCTCCATATTGGAAACCCTTAGTCCCGCAGCCACGCATCTCCCAACCACGCAGTCTGCATCGGCGTCCCCTGGTGCTTCGGACAACCCTCAGAGTGAGATAAACCTGTTCACCAAAATGAGGTCATCCCCATCCTTTGCCGCCCCATCTACCTGAAAGACGGAGGCGCACACCAGTCCACCACCCGTCCTTCAACTCTGAGCCGGGAACACTCCACTGCGCCGGCGTGCCCAGTTGGGCCGCTTCTTTTCCGTGCCATTTCTGGGCGGCAGCAACAAGCCCTGGGCGAGAAAGGGCCCTGGGCGATAAAGGGCCCTGGGCCATGGAGAGCAGGGCTGTCCGCAGGGCTGACCTACGCTGGCCAATTCTCACGAGCGTTCTGCCCAAACCAATCCTGGTTTGGGCAGAACGCTCGTGAGAATTGGCCGGAAAACGCCTGGCGAAGTCATTCGGGCGCTGCACGTCTGCTGGGCCGCCCCACCCCGGGGCCTTGAAGGGCATTGTGAGTGTCCGCACCGGATCGCCGCCAGGAGGCACTCCACAAGATGGAATGCAGCGAGGACAACGCCCATGGATCCTCGACCTGCGTGCGTCCCATCCCTGGCGGTCTACCATGGGGCCTGGCCCATCACAAAGTCCGGTCTGGAACGCTCGCCTGCTTCCCCAACCTTCCGCTTCCGGGGTCCTGTCCCTCATGGCCTCCATATTGGAAACCCTTAGTCCCGCAGCCACGCATCTCCCAACCACGCAGTCTCCATCGCCGCCTCCTGGTGCTTCAGACAACGCTCAGAGTGTGATAAACCTGTATGACCAAAATGAGGTCATCCGCATCCTTGACCGCCCGATCTACCCGAAAGACGGAGGCGCACACCAGGCCACCACCCGTCCTTCAACTCTGCTCCGGGAACGCTCCACTGCGCCGGCGTGCCCAGGTGGGCCACTTCTTTTCCGTGCCATTTCGGGGCGGCAGCAACAAGCCCTGGGCGAGAAAGGGCCCTGGGCCATGGAGAGCAGGGCTGTCCGCAGGGCTGCCCTACGCCTACCAATTCTCACGAGCGTTCTGCCCAAACCAATCCTGGCTTGGGCAGAACGCTCGTGAGAATTGGCCGGAAAACGCCCGGCGAAGTCATTCGGGCGCTGCACGTCTGCTGGGCCGACCCCCCCCGGGGCCTTGAAGGGCATTGTGAGTGTCCGCAACCGATCACCGCCAGGAGGCAATCCACAAGATGGAATGCAGCGAGGACAACGCCCGTGGATCCTGGACCTGCGGGGATCCCATCCCTGGCGCTCTACCATAGGGCCAGGCCCATCACGAAGTCCGGTTTGGAACGGTCACCTGCCTCCCCAACCTTCTGCTTCCGGGGTCCTGTCCCTCATGGCCTCCATATTGGAAACCCTTTGTCCCGCAGCCACGCATCTCCCAACCACGCAGTCTGCATCGGCGTCCCCTGGTGCTTCGGACAACCCTCAGAGTGAGATAAACCTGTTCACCAAAATGAGGTCATCCCCATCCTTTGCCGCCCCATCTACCTGAAAGACGGAGGCGCACACCAGTCCACCACTCGTCCTTCAACTCTGAGCCGGGAACACTCCACTGCGCCGGCGTGCCCAGTTGGGCCGCTTCTTTTCCGTGCCATTTCTGGGCGACAGCAACAAGCCCTGGGCGAGAAAGGGCCCTGGGCGAGAAAGGGCCCTGGGCCATGGAGAGCAGGGCTGTCCGCAGGGCTGACCTACGCCGGCCAATTCTCACGAGCGTTCTGCCCAAACCAATCCTGGTTTGGGCAGAACGCTCGTGAGAATTGGCCGGAAAACGCCTGGCGAAGTCATTCGGGCGCTGCACGTCTGCTGGGCCGCCCCACCCCGGGGCCTTGAAGGGCATTGTGAGTGTCCGCACCGGATCGCCGCCAGGAGGCACTCCACAAGATGGAATGCAGTGAGGACAACGCCCGTGGATCCTCGACCTGCGGGGGTCCCATCCCTGGCGGTCTACCATGGGGCCTGGCCCATCACAAAGTCCGGTCTGAAACGCTCGCCTGCTTCCCCACCCTTCCGCTTCCGGGGTCCTGTCCCTCATGGCCTCCATATTGGAAACCCTTAGTCCCACAGCCACGCATCTCCCAACCACGCAGTCTCCATCGTCGCCTCCTGGTGCTTCAGACAACGCTCAGAGTGTGATAAACCTGTATGACCAAAATGAGGTCATCCGCATCCTTGACCGCCCGATCTACCCGAAAGACGGAGGCGCACACCAGGCCACCACCCGTCCTTCAACTCTGCTCCGGGAACGCTCCACTGCGCCGGCGTGCCCAGGTGGGCCGCTTCTTTTCCGTGCCATTTCGGGGCGGCAGCAACAAGCCCTGGGCGAGAAAGGGCCCTGGGCCATGGAGAGCAGGGCTGTCCGCAGGGCTGCCCTACGCCGACCAATTCTCAAGAGCGTTCTGCCCAAACCAATCCTGGTTTGGGCAGAACGCTCGTGAGAATTGGCCGGAAAATGCCCGGCGAAGTCATTCGGGCACTGCACGTCTGCTGGGCCGACCCCCACGGGGCCTTGAAGGGCATTGTGAGTGTCCGCAACCGATCACCGCCAGGAGGCAATCCACAAGATGGAATGCAGCGAGGACAACGCCCGTGGATCCTCGACCTGCGGGGATCCCATCCCTGGCGCTCTACCATAGGGCCAGGCCCATCACGAAGTCCGGTTTGGAACGGTCACCTGCCTCCCCAACCTTCTGCTTCTGGGGTCCTGTCCCTCATGGCCTCCATATTGGAAACCCTTAGTCCCGCAGCCACGCATCTCCCAACCACGCAGTCTGCATCGGCGTCCCCTGGTGCTTCGGACAACCCTCAGAGTGAGATAAACCTGTTCACCAAAATGAGGTCATCCCCATCCTTTGCCGCCCCATCTACCTGAAAGACGGAGGCGCACACCAGTCCACCACCCGTCCTTCAACTCTGAGCCGGGAACACTCCACTGCGCCGGCGTGCCCAGTTGGGCCGCTTCTTTTCCGTGCCATTTCTGGGCGGCAGCAACAAGCCCTGGGCGAGAAAGGGCCCTGGGCGATAAAGGGCCCTGGGCCATGGAGAGCAGGGCTGTCCGCAGGGCTGACCTACGCCGGCCAATTCTCACGAGCGTTCTGCCCAAACCAATCCTGGTTTGGGCAGAACGCTCGTGAGAATTGGCCGGAAAACGCCTGGCGAAGTCATTCGGGCGCTGCACGTCTGCTGGGCCGCCCCACCCCGGGGCCTTGAAGGGCATTGTGAGTGTCCGCACCGGATCGCCGCCAGGAGGCACTCCACAAGATGGAATGCAGCGAGGACAACGCCCGTGGATCCTCGACCTGCGGGGGTCCCATCCCTGGCGGTCTACCATGGGGCCTGGCCCATCACAAAGTCCGGTCTGGAACGCTCGCCTGCTTCCCCACCCTTCCGCTTCCGGGGTCCTGTCCCTCATGGCCTCCATATTGGAAACCCTTAGTCCCGCAGCCACGCATCTCCCAACCACGCAGTCTCCATCGGCGCCTCCTGGTGCTTCAGACAACGCTCAGAGTGTGATAAACCTGTATGACCAAAATGAGGTCATCCCCATCCTTGACCGCCCGATCTACCCGAAAGACGGAGGCGCACACCAGGCCACCACCCGTCCTTCAACTCTGCTCCGGGAACGCTCCACTGCGCCGGCGTGCCCAGGTGGGCCGCTTCTTTTCCGTGCCATTTCGGGGCGGCAGCAACAAGCCCTGGGCGAGAAAGGGCCCTGGGCCATGGAGAGCAGGGCTGTCCGCAGGGCTGCCCTACGCCGGCCAATTCTCACGAGCGTTCTGCCCAAACCAATCCTGGTTTGGGCAGAACGCTCGTGAGAATTGGCCGGAAAACGCCCGGCGAAGTCATTCGGGCGCTGCACGTCTGCTGGGCCGACCCCCCCGGGGCCTTGAAGGGCATTGTGAGTGTCCGCAACCGATCACCGCCAGGAGGCAATCCACAAGATGGAATGCAGCGAGGACAACGCCCGTGGATCCTCGACCTGCGGGGGTCCCATCCCTGGCGCTCTACCATAGGGCCAGGCCCATCACGAAGTCCGGTTTGGAACGCTCACCTGCCTCCCCAACCTTCTGCTTCCGGGGTCCTGTCCCTCATGGCCTCCATATTGGAAACCTTTAGTCCCGCAGCCACGCATCTCCCAACCACGCAGTCTGCATCGGCGTCCCCTGGTGCTTCGGACAACCCTCAGAGTGAGATAAACCTGTTCACCAAAATGAGGTCATCCCCATCCTTTGCCGCCCCATCTACCTGAAAGACGGAGGCGCACACCAGTCCACCACCCGTCCTTCAACTCTGAGCCAGGAACACTCCACTGCGCCGGCGTGCCCAGTTGGGCCGCTTCTTTTCCGTGCCATTTCTGGGCGGCAGCAACAAGCCCTGGGCGAGAAAGGGCCCTGGGCGATAAAGGGCCCTGGGCCATGGAGAGCAGGGCTGTCCGCAGGGCTGACCTACGCCGGCCAATTCTCACGAGCGTTCTGCCCAAACCAATCCTGGTTTGGGCAGAACGCTCGTGAGAATTGGCCGGAAAACGCCTGGCGAAGTCATTCGGGCGCTGCACGTCTGCTGGTCCGCCCCACCCCGGGGCCTTTAAGGGCATTGTGAGAGTCCGCACCGGATCGCCGCCAGGAGGCACTCCACAAGATGGAATGCAGCGAGGACAACGCCCGTGGATCCTCGACCTGCGGGGGTCTCATCCCTGGCGGTCTACCATGGGGCCTGGCCCATCACAAAGTCCGGTCTGGAACGCTCGCCTGCTTCCCCACCCTTCCGCTTCCGGGGTCCTGTCCCTCATGGCCTCCATATTGGAAACCCTTAGTCCCGCAGCCACGCATCTCCCAACCACGCAGTCTCCATCGGCGCCTCCTGGTGCTTCAGACAACGCTCAGAGTGTGATAAACCTGTATGACCAAAATGAGGTCATCCCCATCCTTGACCGCCCGATCTACCCGAAAGACGGAGGCGCACACCAGGCCACCACCCGTCCTTCAACTCTGCTCCGGGAACGCTCCACTGCGCCGGCGTGCCCAGGTGGGCCGCTTCTTTTCCGTGCCATTTCAGGGAGGCAGCAACAAGCCCTCGGCGAGAAAGGGCCCTGGGCCTTTGAGAGCAGGGCTGTCCGCAGGGCTGCCCTACGCCGGCCAATTCTCACGAGCGTTCTGCCCAAACCAATCCTGGTTTAGGCAGAACGCTCGTGAGAATTGGCCGGAAAACGCCCGGCGAAGTCATTCGGGCGCTGCACGTCTGCTGGGCCGACCCCCCCGGGGCCTTGAAGGGCATTGTGAGTGTCCGCAACCGATCACCGCCAGGAGGCAATCCACAAGATGGAATGCAGCGAGGACAACGCCCGTGGATCCTCGACCTGCGGGTGTCCCATCCCTGGCGCTTTACCATAGGGCCAGGCCCATCACGAAGTCCGGTTTGGAACGGTCACCTGCCTCCCCAACCTTCTGCTTCCGGGGTCCTGTCCCTCATGGCCTCCATATTGGAAACCCTTAGTCCCGCAGCCACGCATCTCCCAACCACGCAGTCTGCATCGGCGTCCCCTGGTGCTTCGGACAACCCTCAGAGTGAGATAAACCTGTTCACCAAAATGAGGTCATCCCCATCCTTTGCCGCCCCATCTACCTGAAAGACGGAGGCGCACACCAGTCCACCACCCGTCCTTCAACTCTGAGCCGGGAACACTCCACTGCGCCGGCGTGCCCAGTTGGGCCGCTTCTTTTCCGTGCCATTTCTGGGCGGCAGCAACAAGCCCTGGGCGAGAAAGGGCCCTGGGCGAGAAAGGGCCCTGGGCCATGGAGAGCAGGGCTGTCCGCAGGGCTGCCCTACGCCGGCCAATTCTCACGAGCGTTCTGCCCAAACCAATCCTGGTTTGGGCAGAACGCTCGTGAGAATTGGCCGGAAAACGCCCGGCGAAATCATTCGGGCGCTGCACATCTGCTGGGCCGACCCCCCCGGGGCCTTGAAGGGCATTGTGAGTGTCCGCAACCGATCACCGCCAGGAGGCAATCCACAAGATGGAATGCAGCGAGGACAACGCCCGTGGATCCTCGAACTGCGGGCGTCCCATCCCTGGCGCTCTACCACAGGGCCAGGCCCATCACGAAGTCCGGTTTGGAACGCTCACCTGCCTCCCCAACCTTCTGCTTCCGGGGTCCTGTCCCTCATGGCCTCCATATTGGAAACCCTTAGTCCCGCAGCCACGCATCTCCCAACCACGCAGTCTGCATCGGCGTCCCCTGGTGCTTCGGACAACCCTCAGAGTGAGATAAACCTGTTCACCAAAATGAGGTCATCCCCATCCTTTGCCGCCCCATCTACCTGAAAGACGGAGGCGCACACCAGTCCACCACCCGTCCTTCAACTCTGAGCCGGGAACACTCCACTGCGCCGGCGTGCCCAGTTGGGCCGCTTCTTTTCCGTGCCATTTCTGGGCGGCAGCAACAAGCCCTGGGCGAGAAAGGGCCCTGGGCGATAAAGGGCCCTGGGCCATGGAGAGCAGGGAGTCCGCAGGGCTGACCTACGCTGGCCAATTCTCACGAGCGTTCTGCCCAAACCAGGATTGGTTTGGGCAGAACGCTCGTGAGAATTGGCCGGAAAACGCCTGGCGAAGTCATTCGGGCGCTGCACGTCTGCTGGGCCGCCCCACCCCGGGGCCTTGAAGGGCATTGTGAGTGTCCGCACCGGATCGCCGCCAGGAGGCACTCCACAAGATGGAATGCAGCGAGGACAACGCCCGTGGATCCTCGACCTGCGTGGGTCCCATCCCTGGCGGTCTACCATGGGGCCTGGCCCATCACAAAGTCCGGTCTGGAACGCTCGCCTGCTTCCCCAACCTTCCGCTTCCGGGGTCCTGTCCCTCATGGCCTCCATATTGGAAACCCTTAGTCCCGCAGCCACGCATCTCCCAACCACGCAGTCTCCATCGGCGCCTCCTGGTGTTTCAGACAACGCTCAGAGTGTGATAAACCTGTATGACCAAAATGAGGTCATCCCCATCCTTGACCGCCCGATCTACCCGAAAGACGGAGGCGCACACCAGGCCACCACCCGTCCTTCAACTCTGCTCCGGGAACGCTCCACTGCGCCGGCGTGCCCAGGTGGGCCACTTCTTTTCCGTGCCATTTCGGGGCGGCAGCAACAAGCCCTGGGCGAGAAAGTGCCCTGGGCCATGGAGAGCAGGGCTGTCCGCAGGGCTGCCCTACGCCTACCAATTCTCACGAGCGTTCTGCCCAAACCAATCCTGGCTTGGGCAGAACGCTCGTGAGAATTGGCCGGAAAACGCCCGGCGAAGTCATTCGGGCGCTGCACGTCTGCTGGGCCGACCCCCCCCGGGGCCTTGAAGGGCATTGTGAGTGTCCGCAACCGATCACCGCCAGGAGGCAATCCACAAGATGGAATGCAGCGAGGACAACGCCCGTGGATCCTGGACCTGCGGGGATCCCATCCCTGGCGCTCTACCATAGGGCCAGGCCCATCACGAAGTCCGGTTTGGAACGGTCACCTGCCTCCCCAACCTTCTGCTTCCGGGGTCCTGTCCCTCATGGCCTCCATATTGGAAACCCTTTGTCCCGCAGCCACGCATCTCCCAACCACGCAGTCTGCATCGGCGTCCCCTGGTGCTTCGGACAACCCTCAGAGTGAGATAAACCTGTTCACCAAAATGAGGTCATCCCCATCCTTTGCCGCCCCATCTACCTGAAAGACGGAGGCGCACACCAGTCCACCACTCGTCCTTCAACTCTGAGCCGGGAATACTCCACTGCGCCGGCGTGCCCAGTTGGGCCGCTTCTTTTCCGTGCCATTTCTGGGCGACAGCAACAAGCCCTGGGCGAGAAAGGGCCCTGGGCGAGAAAGGGCCCTGGGCCATGGAGAGCAGGGCTGTCCGCAGGGCTGACCTACGCCGGCCAATTCTCACGAGCGTTCTGCCCAAACCAATCCTGGTTTGGGCAGAACGCTCGTGAGAATTGGCCGGAAAACGCCTGGCGAAGTCATTCGGGCGCTGCACGTCTGCTGGGCCGCCCCATCCCGGGGCCTTGAAGGGCATTGTGAGTGTCCGCACCGGATCGCCGCCAGGAGGCACTCCACAAGATGGAATGCAGCGAGGACAACGCCCGTGGATCCTCGACCTGCGGGGGTCCCATCCCTGGCGGTCTACCATGGGGCCTGGCCCATCACAAAGTCCGGTCTGGAACGCTCGCCTGCTTCCCCACCCTTCCGCTTCCGGGGTCCTGTCCCTCATGGCCTCCATATAGGAAACCCTTAGTCCCGCAGCCACGCATCTCCCAACCACGCAGTCTCCATCGCCGCCTCCTGGTGCTTCAGACAACGCTCAGAGTGTGATAAACCTGTATGACCAAAATGAGGTCATCCGCATCCTTGACCGCCATATCTACCCGAAAGACGGAGGCGCACACCAGGCCACCACCCGTCCTTCAACTCTGCTCCGGGAACGCTCCACTGCGCCGGCGTGCCCGGGTGGGCCGCTTCTTTTCCGTGCCATTTCGGGGCGGCAGCAACAAGCCCTGGGCGAGAAAGGGCCCTGGGCCATGGAGAACAGGGCTGTCCGCAGGGCTGCCCTACGCCGGCCAATTCTCACGAGCGTTCTGCCCAAACCAAATTTGGGCAGAACGCTCGTGAGAATTGGCCGGAAAACGCCCGGCGATGTCATTCGGGCGCTGCACGTCTGCTGGGCCGACCCCCCCGGGGCCTTGAAGGGCATTGTGAGTGTCCGCAACCGATCACCGCCAGGAGGCAATCCACAAGATGGAATGCAGCGAGGACAACGCCCGTGGATGCTCGACCTGCGGGGGTCCCATCCCTGGCGCTCTACCACAGGGCCAGGCCCATCACGAAGTCCGGTTTGGAACGCTCACCTGCCTCCCCAACCTTCTGCTTCCGGGGTCCTGTCCCTCATGGCCTCCATATTGGAAACCCTTAGTCCCGCAGCCACGCATCTCCCAACCACGCAGTCTGCATCGGCGTCCCCTGGTGCTTCGGACAACCCTCAGAGTGAGATAAACCTGTTCACCAAATTGAGGTCATCCCCATCCTTTGCCGCCCCATCTACCTGAAAGACGGAGACGCACACCAGTCCACCACCCGTCCTTCAACTCTGAGCCGGGAACACTCCACTGCGCCGGCGTGCCCAGTTGGGCCGCTTCTTTTCCGTGCCATTTCTGGGCGGCAGCAACAAGCCCTGGGCGAGAAAGGGCCCTGGGCGATAAAGGGCCCTGGGCCATGGAGAGCAGGGCTGTCCGCAGGGCTGACCTACGCCGGCCAATTCTCACGAGCGTTCTGCCCAAACCAATCCTGGTTTGGGCAGAACGCTCGTGAGAATTGGCCGGAAAACGCCTGGCGAAGTCATTCGGGCGCTGCACGTCTGCTGGGCCGCCCCACCCCGGGGCCTTGAAGGGCATTGTGAGTGTCCGCACCGGATCGCCGCCAGGAGGCACTCCACAAGATGGAATGCAGCGAGGACAACGCCCGTGGATCCTCGACCTGCGGGGGTCCCATCCCTGGCGGTCTACCATGGGGCCTGGCCCATCACAAAGTCCGGTCTGGAACGCTCGCCTGCTTCCCCAACCTTCCGCTTCCGGGGTCCTGTCCCTCATGGCCTCCATATTGGAAACCCTTAGTCCCGCAGCCACGCATCTCCCAACCACGCAGTCTCCATCGGCGCCTCCTGGTGCTTCAGACAACGCTCAGAGTGTGATAAACCTGTATGACCAAAATGAGGTCATCCGCATCCTTGACCGCCCGATCTACCCGAAAGACGGAGGCGCACACCAGGCCACCACCCGTCCTTCAACTCTGCTCCGGGAACGCTCCACTGCGCCGGCGTGCCCAGGTGGGCCGCTTCTTTTCCGTGCCATTTCTGGGCGGCAGCAACAAGCCCTGGGCGAGAAAGGGCCCTGGGCCATGGAGAGCAGGGCTGTCCGCAGGGCTACCCTACGCCGACCAATTCTCACGAGCGTTCTGCCCAAACCAATCCTGGTTTGGGCTGAACGCTCGTGAGAATTGGCCGGAAAACGCCCGGCGAAGTCATTCGGGTGCTGCACGTCTGCTGGGCCGACCCCCCCGGGGCCTTGAAGGGCATTGTGAGTGTCCGCAACCGATCACCGCCAGGAGGCAATCCACAAGATGGAATGCAGCGAGGACAACGCCCGTGGATCCTCGACCTGCGGGGATCCCATCCCTGGCGCTCTACCATAGGAACAGGCCCATCACGAAGTCCGGTTTGGAACGCTCACCTGCCTCCCCAACCATCTGCTTCCGGGGTCCTGTCCCTCATGGCCTCCATATTGGAAACCTTTAGTCCCGCAGCCACGCATCTCCCAACCACGCAGTCTGCATCGGCGTCCCCTGGTGCTTCGGACAACCCTCAGAGTGAGATAAACCTGTTCACCAAAATGAGGTCATCCCCATCCTTTGACGCCCCATCTACCTGAAAGACGGAGGCGCACACCAGTCCACCACCCGTCCTTCAACTCTGAGCCGGGAACACTCCACTGCGCCGGCGTGCCCAGTTGGGCCGCTTCATTTCCGTGCCATTTCTGGGCGGCAGCAACAAGCCCTGGGCGAGAAAGGGCCCTGGGCGATAAAGGGCCCTGGGCCATGGAGAGCAGGGCTGTCCGCAGGGCTGACCTACGCCGGCCAATTCTCACGAGCGTTCTGCCCAAACCAATCCAGGACGCTCGTGAGAATTTGCCGGAAAACGCCTGGCGAAGTCATTCGGGCGCTGCACGTCTGCTGGGCCGCCCCACCCCGGGGCCTTGAAGGGCATTGTGAGTGTCCGCACCGGATCGCCGCCAGGAGGCACTCCACAAGATGGAATGCAGCGAGGACAATGCCCGTGGATCCTCGACCTGCGGGGGTCCCATCCCTGGCGGTCTACCATGGGGCCAGGCCCATCACAAAGTCCGGTCTGGAACGCTCGCCTGCTTCCCCAACCTTCCGCTTCCGGGGTCCTGTCCCTCATGGCCTCCATATTGGAAACCCTTAGTCCCGCAGCCACGCATCTCCCAACCACGCAGTCTCCATCGGCGCCTCCTGGTGCTTCAGACAACGCTCAGAGTGTGATAAACCTGTATGACCAAAATGAGGTCATCCCCATCCTTGACCGCCCGATCTACCCGAAAGACGGAGGCGCACACCAGGCCACCACCCGTCCTTCAACTCTGCTCCGGGAACGCTCCACTGCGCTGGCCTGCCCGGGTGGGCCGCTTCTTTTCCGTGCCATTTCTGGGCGGCAGCAACAAGCCCTGGGCGAGAAAGGGCCCTGGGCGAGAAAGGGCCCTGGGCCATGGAGAGCAGGGCTGTCCGCAGGGCTGCCCTACGCCGACCAATTCTCACGAGCGTTCTGCCCAAACGAATCCTGGTTTGAACAGAACGCTCGTGAGAATTGGCCGGAAAACGCCGGGCGAAGTCATTCGGGCGCTGCACGTCTGCTGGGGCGACCCCCCCCGGGGCCTTGAAGGGCATTGTGAGTGTCCGCAACCGATCACCGCCAGGAGGCAATCCACAAGATGGAATGCAGCGAGGACAACGCCCGTGGATCCTCGACCTGCGGGGATCCCATCCCTGGCGCTCTACCATAGGGCCAGGCCCATCACGAAGTCCGGTTTGGAACGCTCACCTGCCTCCCCAACCTTCTGCTTCCGGGGTCCTGTCCCTCATGGCCTCCATATTGGAAACCCTTAGTCCCGCAGCCACGCATCTCCCAACCACGCAGTCTGCATCGGCGTCCCCTGGTGCTTCGGACAACCCTCAGAGTGAGATAAACCTGTTCACCAAAATGATGTCATCCCCATCCTTTGCCGCCCCATCTACCTGAAAGACGGAGGCGCACACCAGTCCACCACCCGTCCTTCAACTCTGAGCCGGGAACACTCCACTGCGCCGGCGTGCCCAGTTGGGCCGCTTCTTTCCGTGCCATTTCTGGGCGGCAGCAACAAGCCCTGGGCGAGAAAGGGCCCTGGGCGAGAAAGGGCCCTGGGCCATGGAGAGCAGGGCTGTCCGCAGGGCTGCCCTACGCCGACCAATTCTCACGAGCGTTCTGCCCAAACCAATCCTGGTTTGGGCAGAACGCTCGTGAGAATTGGCCGGAAAATGCCCGGCGAAGTCATTCGGGCACTGCACGTCTGCTGGGCCGACCCCCCCGGGGCCTTGAAGGGCATTGTGAGTGTCCGCAACCGATCACCGCCAGGAGGCACTCCACAAGATGGAATGCAGCGAGGACAACGCCCGTGGATCCTCGACCTGCGGGGATCCCATCCCTGGCGCTCTACCATAGGGCCAGGCCCATCACGAAGTCCGGTTTGGAACGGTCACCTGCCTCCCCAACCTTCTGCTTCTGGGGTCCTGTCCCTCATGGCCTCCATATTGGAAACCCTTAGTCCCGCAGCCACGCATCTCCCAACCACGCAGTCTGCATCGGCGTCCCCTGGTGCTTCGGACAACCCTCAGAGTGAGATAAACCTGTTCACCAAAATGAGGTCATCCCCATCCTTTGCCGCCCCATCTACCTGAAAGACGGAGGCGCACACCAGTCCACCACCCGTCCTTCAACTCTGAGCCGGGAACACTCCACTGCGCCGGCGTGCCCAGTTGGGCCGCTTCTTTTCCGTGCCATTTCTGGGCGGCAGCAACAAGCCCTGGGCGAGAAAGGGCCCTGGGCGATAAAGGGCCCTGGGCCATGGAGAGCAGGGCTGTCCGCAGGGCTGACCTACGCCGGCCAATTCTCACGAGCGTTCTGCCCAAACCAATCCTGGTTTGGGCAGAACGCTCGTGAGAATTGGCCGGAAAACGCCTGGCGAAGTCATTCGGGCGCTGCACGTCTGCTGGGCCGCCCCACCCCGGGGCCTTGAAGGGCATTGTGAGTGTCCGCACCGGATCGCCGCCAGGAGGCACTCCACAAGATGGAATGCAGCGAGGACAACGCCCGTGGATCCTCGACCTGCGGGGGTCCCATCCCTGGCGGTCTACCATGGGGCCTGGCCCATCACAAAGTCCAGTCTGGAACGCTCGCCTGCTTCCCCAACCTTCCGCTTCCGGGGTCCTGTCCCTCATGGCCTCCATATTGGAAACCCTTAGTCCCGCAGCCACGCATCTCCCAACCACGCAGTCTCCATCGGCGCCTCCTGGTGCTTCAGACAACGCTCAGAGTGTGATAAACCTGTATGACCAAAATGAGGTCATCCCCATCCTTGACCGCCCGATCTACCCGAAAGACGGAGGCGCACACCAGGCCACCACCCGTCCTTCAACTCTGCTCCGGGAACGCTCCACTGCGCCGGCGTGCCCAGGTGGGCCGCTTCTTTTCCGTGCCATTTCGGGGCGGCAGCAACAAGCCCTGGGCGAGAAAGGGCCCTGGGCCATGGAGAGCAGGGCTGTCCGCAGGGCTGCCCTACGCCGGCCAATTCTCACGAGCGTTCTGCCCAAACCAATCCTGGTTTGGGCAGAACGCTCGTGAGAATTGGCCGGAAAACGCCCGGCGAAGTCATTCGGGCGCTGCACGTCTGCTGGGCCGACCCCCCCGGGGCCTTGAAGGGCATTGTGAGTGTCCGCAACCGATCACCGCCAGGAGGCAATCCACAAGATGGAATGCAGCGAGGACAACGCCCGTGGATCCTCGACCTGCGGGGGTCCCATCCCTGGCGCTCTACCATAGGGCCAGGCCCATCACGAAGTCCGGTTTAGAACGGTCACCTGCCTCCCCAACCTTCTGCTTCCGGGGTCCTGTCCCTCATGGCCTCCATATTGGAAACCCTTAGTCCCGCAGCCACGCATCTCCCAACCACGCAGTCTGCATCGGCGTCCCCTGGTGCTTCGGACAACCCTCAGAGTGAGATAAACCTGTTCACCAAAATGAGGTCATCCCCATCCTTTGCCGCCCCATCTACCTGAAAGACGGAGGCGCACACCAGTCCACCACCCGTCCTTCAACTCTGAGCCGGGAACACTCCACTGCGCCGGCGTGCCCAGTTGGGCCGCTTCTTTTCCGTGCCATTTCTGGGTGGCAGCAACAAGCCCTGGGCGAGAAAGGGCCCTGGGCGATAAAGGGCCCTGGGCCATGGAGAGCAGGGCTGTCCGCAGGGCTGACCTACGCCGGCCAATTCTCACGAGCGTTCTGCCCAAACCAATCCTGGTTTGGGCAGAACGCTCGTGAGAATTGGCCGGAAAACGCCTGGCGAAGTCATTCGGGCGCTGCACGTCTGCTGGGCCGCCCCACCCCGGGGCCTTGAAGGGCATTGTGAGTGTCCGCACCGGATCGCCGCCAGGAGGCACTCCACAAGATGGAATGCAGCGAGGACAACGCCCGTGGATCCTCGACCTGCGGGGGTCCCATCCCTGGCGGTCTACCATGGGGCCTGGCCCATCACAAAGTCCGGTCTGGAACGCTCGCCTGCTTCCCCAACCTTCCGCTTCCGGGGTCCTGTCCCTCATGGCCTCCATATAGGAAACCCTTAGTCCCGCAGCCACGCATCTCCCAACCACGCAGTCTCCATCGCCGCCTCCTGGTGCTTCAGACAACGCTCAGAGTGTGATAAACCTGTATGACCAAAATGAGGTCATCCGCATCCTTGACCGCCCGATCTACCCGAAAGACGGAGGCGCACACCAGGCCACCACCCGTCCTTCAACTCTGCTCCGGGAACGCTCCACTGCGCCGGCGTGCCCGGGTGGGCCGCTTCTTTTCCGTGCCATTTCGGGGCGGCAGCAACAAGCCCTGGCTGAGAAAGGGCCCTGGGCCATGGAGAGCAGGGCTGTCCGCAGGGCTGCCCTACGCCGGCCAATTCTCACGAGCGTTCTGCCCAAACCAATAGAACGCTCGTGAGAATTGGCCGGAAAACGCCCGGCGAAGTCATTCGGGCGCTGCATGTCTGCTGGGCCGACCCCCCCGGGGCCTTGAAGGGCATTGTGAGTGTCCGCAACCGATCACCGCCAGGAGGCAATCCACAAGATGGAATGCAGCGAGGACAACGCCCGTGGATCCTCGACCTGCGGGGGTCCCATCCCTGGCGCTCTACCATAGGGCCAGGCCCATCACGAAGTCCGGTTTGGAACGCTCACCTGCCTCCCCAACCTTCTGCTTCCGGGGTCCTGTCCCTCATGGCCTCCATATTGGAAACCTTTAGTCCCGCAGCCACGCATCTCCCAACCACGCAGTCTGCATCGGCGTCCCCTGGTGCTTCGGACAACCCTCAGAGTGAGATAAACCTGTTCACCAAAATGAGGTCATCCCCATCCTTTGCCGCCCCATCTACCTGAAAGACGGAGGCGCACACCAGTCCACCACCCGTCCTTCAACTCTGAGCCAGGAACACTCCACTGCGCCGGCGTGCCCAGTTGGGCCGCTTCTTTTCCGTGCCATTTCTGGGCGGCAGCAACAAGCCCTGGGCGAGAAAGGGCCCTGGGCGATAAAGGGCCCTGGGCCATGGAGAGCAGGGCTGTCCGCAGGGCTGACCTACGCCGGCCAATTCTCACGAGCGTTCTGCCCAAACCAATCCTGGTTTGGGCAGAACGCTCGTGAGAATTGGCCGGAAAACGCCTGGCGAAGTCATTCGGGCGCTGCACGTCTGCTGGGCCGCCCCACCCCGGGGCCTTTAAGGGCATTGTGAGAGTCCGCACCGGATCGCCGCCAGGAGGCACTCCACAAGATGGAATGCAGCGAGGACAACGCCCGTGGATCCTCGACCTGCGGGGGTCTCATCCCTGGCGGTCTACCATGGGGCCTGGCCCATCACAAAGTCCGGTCTGGAACGCTCGCCTGCTTCCCCACCCTTCCGCTTCCGGGGTCCTGTCCCTCATGGCCTCCATATTGGAAACCCTTAGTCCCGCAGCCACGCATCTCCCAACCACGCAGTCTCCATCGGCGCCTCCTGGTGCTTCAGACAACGCTCAGAGTGTGATAAACCTGTATGACCAAAATGAGGTCATCCCCATCCTTGACCGCCCGATCTACCCGAAAGACGGAGGCGCACACCAGGCCACCACCCGTCCTTCAACTCTGCTCCGGGAACGCTCCACTGCGCCGGCGTGCCCAGGTGGGCCGCTTCTTTTCCGTGCCATTTCAGGGAGGCAGCAACAAGCCCTGGGCGAGAAAGGGCCCTGGGCCTTTGAGAGCAGGGCTGTCCGCAGGGCTGCCCTACGCCGGCCAATTCTCACGAGCGTTCTGCCCAAACCAATCCTGGTTTGGGCAGAACGCTCATGAGAATTGGCCGGAAAACGCCCGGCGAAGTCATTCGGGCGCTGCACGTCTGCTGGGCCGACCCCCCCGGGGCCTTGAAGGGCATTGTGAGTGTCCGCAACCGATCACCGCCAGGAGGCAATCCACAAGATGGAATGCAGCGAGGACAACGCCCGTGGATCCTCGACCTGCGGGGGTCCCATCCCTGGCGCTTTACCATAGGGCCAGGCCCATCACGAAGTCCGGTTTGGAACGCTCACCTGCCTCCCCAACCTTCTGCTTCCGGGGTCCTGTCCCTCATGGCCTCCATATTGGAAACCCTTAGTCCCGCAGCCACGCATCTCCCAACCACGCAGTCTGCATCGGCGTCCCCTGGTGCTTCGGACAACCCTCAGAGTGAGATAAACCTGTTCACCAAAATGAGGTCATCCCCATCCTTTGCCGCCCCATCTACCTGAAAGACGGAGGCGCACACCAGTCCACCACCCGTCCTTCAACTCTGAGCCGGGAACACTCCACTGCGCCGGCGTGCCCAGTTGGGCCGCTTCTTTTCCGTGCCATTTCTGGGCGGCAGCAACAAGCCCTGGGCGAGAAAGGGCCCTGGGCGATAAAGGGCCCTGGGCCATGGAGAGCAGGGCTGTCCGCAGGGCTGACCTACGCCGGCCAATTCTCACGAGCGTTCTGCCCAAACCAATCCTGGTTTGGGCAGAACGCTCGTGAGAATTGGCCGGAAAACGCCTGGCGAAGTCATTCGGGCGCTGCACGTCTGCTGGGCCGCCCCACCCCGGGGCCTTGAAGGGCATTGTGAGTGTCCGCACCGGATCGCCGCCAGGAGGCACTCCACAAGATGGAATGCAGCGAGGACAACGCCCGTGGATCCTCGACCTGCGGGGGTCCCATCCCTGGCGGTCTACCATGGGGCCTGGCCCATCACAAAGTCCGGTCTGGAACGCTCGCCTGCTTCCCCACCCTTCCGCTTCCGGGGTCCTGTCCCTCATGGCCTCCATATTGGAAACCCTTAGTCCCGCAGCCACGCATCTCCCAACCACGCAGTCTCCATCGGCGCCTCCTGGTGCTTCAGACAACGCTCAGAGTGTGATAAACCTGTATGACCAAAATGAGGTCATCCCCATCCTTGGCCGCCCGATCTACCCGAAAGACGGAGGCGCACACCAGGCCACCACCCGTCCTTCAACTCTGCTCCGGGAACGCTCCACTGCGCCGGCGTGCCCGGGTGGGCCGCTTCTTTTCCGTGCCATTTCGGGGCGGCAGCAACAAGCCCTGGGCGAGAAAGGGCCCTGGGCCATGGAGAGCAGGGCTGTCCGCAGGGCTGCCCTACGCCGGCCAATTCTCACGAGCGTTCTGCCCAAACCAATCCTGGTTTGGGCAGAACGCTCGTGAGAATTGGCCGGAAAACGCCTGGCGAAGTCATTCGGGCGCTGCACGTCTGCTGGGCCGCCCCACCCCGGGGCCTTGAAGGGCATTGTGAGTGTCCGCACCGGATCGCCGCCAGGAGGCACTCCACAAGATGGAATGCAGCGAGGACAACGCCCGTGGATCCTCGACCTGCGGGGGTCCCATCCCTGGCGGTCTACCATGGGGCCTGGCCCATCACAAAGTCCGGTCTGGAACGCTCGCCTGCTTCCCCAACCTTCCGCTTCCGGGGTCCTGTCCCTCATGGCCTCCATATTGGAAACCCTTAGTCCCGCAGCCACGCATCTCCCAACCACGCAGTCTCCATCGGCGCCTCCTGGTGCTTCAGACAACGCTCAGAGTGTGATAAACCTGTATGACCAAAATGAGGTCATCCCCATCCTTGACCGCCCGATCTACCCGAAAGACGGAGGCGCACACCAGGCCACCACCCGTCCTTCAACTCTGCTCCGGGAACGCTCCACTGCGCCGGCGTGCCCAGGTGGGCCGCTTCTTTTCCGTGCCATTTCGGGGCGGCAGCAACAAGCCCTGGGCGAGAAAGGGCCCTGGGCCATGGAGAGCAGGGCTGTCCGCAGGGCTACCCTACGCCGACCAATTCTCACGAGCGTTCTGCCCAAACCAATCCTGGTTTGGGCAGAACGCTCATGAGAATTGGCCGGAAAACGCCCGGCGAATTCATTCGGGTGCTGCACGTCTGCTGGGCCGACCCCCCCGGGGCCTTGAAGGGCATTGTGAGTGTCCGCAACCGATCACCGCCAGGAGGCAATCCACAAGATGGAATGCAGCGAGGACAACGCCCGTGGATCCTCGACCTGCGGGGATCCCATCCCTGGCGCTCTACCATAGGAACAGGCCCATCACGAAGTCCGGTTTGGAACGCTCACCTGCCTCCCCAACCTTCTGCTTCCGGGGTCCTGTCCCTCATGGCCTCCATATTGGAAACCTTTAGTCCCGCAGCCACGCATCTCCCAACCACGCAGTCTGCATCGGCGTCCCCTGGTGCTTCGGACAACCCTCAGAGTGAGATAAACCTGTTCACCAAAATGAGGTCATCCCCATCCTTTGCCGCCCCATCTACCTGAAAGACGGAGGCGCACACCAGTCCACCACCCGTCCTTCAACTCTGAGCCGGGAACACTCCACTGCGCCGGCGTGCCCAGTTGGGCCGCTTCATTTCCGTGCCATTTCTGGGCGGCAGCAACAAGCCCTGGGCGAGAAAGGGCCCTGGGCGATAAAGGGCCCTGGGCCATGGAGAGCAGGGCTGTCCGCAGGGCTGACCTACGCCGGCCAATTCTCACGAGCGTTCTGCCCAAACCAATCCAGGACGCTCGTGAGAATTTGCCGGAAAACGCCTGGCGAAGTCATTCGGGCGCTGCACGTCTGCTGGGCCGCCCCACCCCGGGGCCTTGAAGGGCATTGTGAGTGTCCGCACCGGATCGCCGCCAGGAGGCACTCCACAAGATGGAATGCAGCGAGGACAATGCCCGTGGATCCTCGACCTGCGGGGGTCCCATCCCTGGCGGTCTACCATGGGGCCTGGCCCATCACAAAGTCCGGTCTGGAACGCTCGCCTGCTTCCCCAACCTTCCGCTTCCGGGGTCCTGTCCCTCATGGCCTCCATATTGGAAACCCTTAGTCCCGCAGCCACGCATCTCCCAACCACGCAGTCTCCATCGGCGCCTCCTGGTGCTTCAGACAACGCTCAGAGTGTGATAAACCTGTATGACCAAAATGAGGTCATCCCCATCCTTGACCGCCCGATCTACCCGAAAGACGGAGGCGCACACCAGGCCACCACCCGTCCTTCAACTCTGCTCCGGGAACGCTCCACTGCGCTGGCGTGCCCGGGTGGGCCGCTTCTTTTCCGTGCCATTTCTGGGCGGCAGCAACAAGCCCTGGGCGAGAAAGGGCCCTGGGCGATAAAGGGCCCTGGGCCATGGAGAGCAGGGCTGTCCGCAGGGCTGACCTACGCTGGCCAATTCTCACGAGCGTTCTGCCCAAACAAATCCTGGTTTGGGCAGAACGCTCGTGAGAATTGGCCGGAAAACGCCTGGCGAAGTCATTCGGGCGCTGCACGTCTGCTGGGCCGCCCCACCCCGGGGCCTTGAAGGGCATTGTGAGTGTCCGCACCGGATCGCCGCCAGGAGGCACTCCACAAGATGGAATGCAGCGAGGACAACGCCCGTGGATCCTCGACCTGCGGGGGTCCCATCCCTGGCGGTCTACCATGGGGCCTGGCCCATCACAAAGTCCGGTCTGGAACGCTCGCCTGCTTCCCCAACCTTCCGCTTCCGGGGTCCTGTCCCTCATGGCCTCCATATTGGAAACCCTTAGTCCCGCAGCCACGCATCTCCCAACCACGCAGTCTCCATCGGCGCCTCCTGGTGCTTCAGACAACGCTCAGAGTGTGATAAACCTGTATGACCAAAATGAGGTCATCCGCATCCTTGACCGCCCGATCTACCCGAAAGACGGAGGCGCACACCAGGCCACCACCCGTCCTTCAACTCTGCTCCGGGAACGCTCCACTGCGCCGGCGTGCCCAGGTGGGCCGCTTCTTTTCCGTGCCATTTCGGGGCGGCAGCAACAAGCCCTGGGCGAGAAAGGGCCCTGGGCCATGGAGAGCAGGGCTGTCCGCAGGGCTACCCTACGCCGACCAATTCTCACGAGCGTTCTGCCCAAACCAATCCTGGTTTGGGCAGAACGCTCATGAGAATTGGCCGGAAAACGCCCGGCGAATTCATTCGGGTGCTGCACGTCTGCTGGGCCGACCCCCCCGGGGCCTTGAAGGGCATTGTGAGTGTCCGCAACCGATCACCGCCAGGAGGCAATCCACAAGATGGAATGCAGCGAGGACAACGCCCGTGGATCCTCGACCTGCGGGGATCCCATCCCTGGCGCTCTACCATAGGAACAGGCCCATCACGAAGTCCGGTTTGGAACGCTCACCTGCCTCCCCAACCTTCTGCTTCCGGGGTCCTGTCCCTCATGGCCTCCATATTGGAAACCTTTAGTCCCGCAGCCACGCATCTCCCAACCACGCAGTCTGCATCGGCGTCCCCTGGTGCTTCGGACAACCCTCAGAGTGAGATAAACCTGTTCACCAAAATGAGGTCATCCCCATCCTTTGCCGCCCCATCTACCAGAAAGACGGAGGCGCACACCAGTCCACCACCCGTCCTTCAACTCTGAGCCGGGAACACTCCACTGCGCCGGCGTGCCCAGTTGGGCCGCTTCATTTCCGTGCCATTTCTGGGCGGCAGCAACAAGCCCTGGGCGAGAAAGGGCCCTGGGCGATAAAGGGCCCTGGGCCATGGAGAGCAGGGCTGTCCGCAGGGCTGACCTACGCCGGCCAATTCTCACGAGCGTTCTGCCCAAACCAATCCAGGACGCTCGTGAGAATTGGCCGGAAAACGCCTGGCGAAGTCATTCGGGCGCTGCACGTCTGCTGGGCCGCCCCACCCCGGGGCCTTGAAGGGCATTGTGAGTGTCCGCACCGGATCGCCGCCAGGAGGCACTCCACAAGATGGAATGCAGCGAGGACAATGCCCGTGGATCCTCGACCTGCGGGGGTCCCATCCCTGGCGGTCTACCATGGGGCCTGGCCCATCACAAAGTCCGGTCTGGAACGCTCGCCTGCTTCCCCAACCTTCCGCTTCCGGGGTCCTGTCCCTCATGGCCTCCATATTGGAAACCCTTAGTCCCGCAGCCACGCATCTCCCAACCACGCAGTCTCCATCGGCGCCTCCTGGTGCTTCAGACAACGCTCAGAGTGTGATAAACCTGTATGACCAAAATGAGGTCATCCCCATCCTTGACCGCCCGATCTACCCGAAAGACGGAGGCGCACACCAGGCCACCACCCGTCCTTCAACTCTGCTCCGGGAACGCTCCACTGCGCTGGCGTGCCCGGGTGGGCCGCTTCTTTTCCGTGCCATTTCTGGGCGGCAGCAACAAGCCCTGGGCGAGAAAGGGCCCTGGGCGAGAAAGGGCCCTGGGCCATGGAGAGCAGGGCTGTCCGCAGGGCTGCCCTACGCCGACCAATTCTCACGAGCGTTCTGCCCAAACGAATCCTGGTTTGAACAGAACGCTCGTGAGAATTGGCCGGAAAACGCCGGGCGAAGTCATTCGGGCGCTGCACGTCTGCTGGGGCGACCCCCCCCGGGGCCTTGAAGGGCATTGTGAGTGTCCGCAACCGATCACCGCCAGGAGGCAATCCACAAGATGGAATGCAGCGAGGACAACGCCCGTGGATCCTCGACCTGCGGGGATCCCATCCCTGGCGCTCTACCATAGGGCCAGGCCCATCACGAAGTCCGGTTTGGAACGCTCACCTGCCTCCCCAACCTTCTGCTTCCGGGGTCCTGTCCCTCATGGCCTCCATATTGGAAACCCTTAGTCCCGCAGCCACGCATCTCCCAACCACGCAGTCTGCATCGGCGTCCCCTGGTGCTTCGGACAACCCTCAGAGTGAGATAAACCTGTTCACCAAAATGATGTCATCCCCATCCTTTGCCGCCCCATCTACCTGAAAGACGGAGGCGCACACCAGTCCACCACCCGTCCTTCAACTCTGAGCCGGGAACACTCCACTGCGCCGGCGTGCCCAGTTGGGCCGCTTCTTTCCGTGCCATTTCTGGGCGGCAGCAACAAGCCCTGGGCGAGAAAGGGCCCTGGGCGATAAAGGGCCCTGGGCCATGGAGAGCAGGTCTGTCCTCAGGGCTGACCTACGCCGGCCAATTCTCACGAGCGTTCTGCCCAAACCAATCCTGGTTTGGGCAGAACGCTCGTGAGAATTGGCCGGAAAACGCCTGGCGAAGTCATTCGGGCGCTGCACGTCTGCTGGTCCGCCCCACCCCGGGGCCTTGAAGGGCATTGTGAGTGTCCGCACCGGATCGCCGCCAGGAGGCACTCCACAAGATGGAATGCAGCGAGGACAACGCCCGTGGATCCTCGACCTGCGGGGGTCCCATCCCTGGCGGTCTACCATGGGGCCTGGCCCATCACAAAGTCCGGTCTGGAACGCTCGCCTGCTTCCCCAACCTTCCGCTTCCGGGGTCCTGTCCCTCATGGCCTCCATATTGGAAACCCTTAGTCCCGCAGCCACGCATCTCCCAACCACGCAGTCTCCATCGGCGCCTCCTGGTGCTTCAGACAACGCTCAGAGTGTGATAAACCTGTATGACCAAAATGAGGTCATCCCCATCCTTGACCGCCCGATCTACCCGAAAGACGGAGGCGCACACCAGGCCACCACCCGTCCTTCAACTCTGCTCCGGGAACGCTCCACTGCGCCGGCGTGCCCAGGTGGGCCGCTTCTTTTCCGTGCCATTTCGGGGCGGCAGCAACAAGCCCTGGGCGAGAAAGGGACCTGGGCCATGGAGAGCAGGGCTGTCCGCAGGGCTGCCCTACGCCGACCAATTCTCACGAGCGTTCTGCCCAAACCAATCCTGGTTTGGGCAGAACGCTCGTGAGAATTGGCCGGAAAATGCCCGGCGAAGTCATTCGGGCACTGCACGTCTGCTGGGCCGACCCCCCCGGGGCCTTGAAGGGCATTGTGAGTGTCCGCAACCGATCACCGCCAGGAGGCACTCCACAAGATGGAATGCAGCGAGGACAACGCCCGTGGATCCTCGACCTGCGGGGATCCCATCCCTGGCGCTCTACCATAGGGCCAGGCCCATCACGAAGTCCGGTTTGGAACGGTCACCTGCCTCCCCAACCTTCTGCTTCTGGGGTCCTGTCCCTCATGGCCTACATATTGGAAACCCTTAGTCCCGCAGCCACGCATCTCCCAACCACGCAGTCTGCATCGGCGTCCCCTGGTGCTTCGGACAACCCTCAGAGTGAGATAAACCTGTTCACCAAAATGAGGTCATCCCCATCCTTTGCCGCCCCATCTACCTGAAAGACGGAGGCGCACACCAGTCCACCACCCGTCCTTCAACTCTGAGCCGGGAACACTCCACTGCGCCGGCGTGCCCAGTTGGGCCGCTTCTTTTCCGTGCCATTTCTGGGCGGCAGCAACAAGCCCTGGGCGAGAAAGGGCCCTGGGCGATAAAGGGCCCTGGGCCATGGAGAGCAGGGCTGTCCGCAGGGCTGACCTACGCCGGCCAATTCTCACGAGCGTTCTGCCCAAACCAATCCTGGTTTGGGCAGAACGCTCGTGAGAATTGGCCGGAAAACGCCTGGCGAAGTCATTCGGGCGCTGCACGTCTGCTGGGCCGCCCCACCCCGGGGCCTTGAAGGGCATTGTGAGTGTCCGCACCGGATCGCCGCCAGGAGGCACTCCACAAGATGGAATGCAGCGAGGACAACGCCCGTGGATCCTCGACCTGCGGGGGTCCCATCCCTGGCGGTCTACCATGGGGCCTGGCCCATCACAAAGTCCGGTCTGGAACGCTCGCCTGCTTCCCCAACCTTCCGCTTCCGGGGTCCTGTCCCTCATGGCCTCCATATTGGAAACCCTTAGTCCCGCAGCCACGCATCTCCCAACCACGCAGTCTCCATCGGCGCCTCCTGGTGCTTCAGACAACGCTCAGAGTGTGATAAACCTGTATGACCAAAATGAGGTCATCCCCATCCTTGACCGCCCGATCTACCCGAAAGACGGAGGCGCACACCAGGCCACCACCCGTCCTTCAACTCTGCTCCGGGAACGCTCCACTGCGCCGGCGTGCCCAGGTGGGCCGCTTCTTTTCCGTGCCATTTCGGGGCGGCAGCAACAAGCCCTGGGCGAGAAAGGGCCCTGGGCCATGGAGAGCAGGGCTGTCCGCAGGGCTGCCCTACGCCGGCCAATTCTCACGAGCGTTCTGCCCAAACCAATCCTGGTTTGGGCAGAACGCTCGTGAGAATTGGCCGGAAAACGCCCGGCGAAGTCATTCGGGCGCTGCACGTCTGCTGGGCCGACCCCCCCGGGGCCTTGAAGGGCATTGTGAGTGTCCGCAACCGATCACCGCCAGGAGGCAATCCACAAGATGGAATGCAGCGAGGACAACGCCCGTGGATCCTCGACCTGCGGGTGTCCCATCCCTGGCGCTTTACCATAGGGCCAGGCCCATCACGAAGTCCGGTTTGGAACGGTCACCTGCCTCCCCAACCTTCTGCTTCCGGGGTCCTGTCCCTCATGGCCTCCATATTGGAAACCCTTAGTCCCGCAGCCACGCATCTCCCAACCACGCAGTCTGCATCGGCGTCCCCTGGTGCTTCGGACAACCCTCAGAGTGAGATAAACCTGTTCACCAAAATGAGGTCATCCCCATCCTTTGCCGCCCCATCTACCTGAAAGACGGAGGCGCACACCAGTCCACCACCCGTCCTTCAACTCTGAGCCGGGAACACTCCACTGCGCCGGCGTGCCCAGTTGGGCCGCTTCTTTTCCGTGCCATTTCTGGGCGGCAGCAACAAGCCCTGGGCGAGAAAGGGCCCTGGGCGATAAAGGGCCCTGGGCCATGGAGAGCAGGGCTGTCCGCAGGGCTGACCTACGCCGGCCAATTCTCACGAGCGTTCTGCCCAAACCAATCCTGGTTTGGGCAGAACGCTCGTGAGAATTGGCCGGAAAACGCCTGGCGAAGTCATTCGGGCGCTGCACGTCTGCTGGGCCGCCCCACCCCGGGGCCTTGAAGGGCATTGTGAGTGTCCGCACCGGATCGCCGCCAGGAGGCACTCCACAAGATGGAATGCAGCGAGGACAACGCCCGTGGATCCTCGACCTGCGGGGGTCCCATCCCTGGCGGTCTACCATGGGGCCTGGCCCATCACAAAGTCCGGTCTGGAACGCTCGCCTGCTTCCCCACCCTTCCGCTTCCGGGGTCCTGTCCCTCATGGCCTCCATATTGGAAACCCTTAGTCCCGCAGCCACGCATCTCCCAACCACGCAGTCTCCATCGGCGCCTCCTGGTGCTTCAGACAACGCTCAGAGTGTGATAAACCTGTATGACCAAAATGAGGTCATCCCCATCCTTGGCCGCCCGATCTACCCGAAAGACGGAGGCGCACACCAGGCCACCACCCGTCCTTCAACTCTGCTCCGGGAACGCTCCACTGCGCCGGCGTGCCCGGGTGGGCCGCTTCTTTTCCGTGCCATTTCGGGGCGGCAGCAACAAGCCCTGGGCGAGAAAGGGCCCTGGGCCATGGAGAGCAGGGCTGTCCGCAGGGCTGCCCTACGCCGGCCAATTCTCACGAGCGTTCTGCCCAAACCAATCCTGGTTTGGGCAGAACGCTCGTGAGAATTGGCCGGAAAACGCCCGGCGAAGTCATTCGGGCGCTGCACATCTGCTGGGCCGACCCCCCCGGGGCCTTGAAGGGCATTGTGAGTGTCCGCAACCGATCACCGCCAGGAGGCAATCCACAAGATGGAATGCAGCGAGGACAACGCCCGTGGATCCTCGAACTGCGGGCGTCCCATCCCTGGCGCTCTACCACAGGGCCAGGCCCATCACGAAGTCCGGTTTGGAACGCTCACCTGCCTCCCCAACCTTCTGCTTCCGGGGTCCTGTCCCTCATGGCCTCCATATTGGAAACCCTTAGTCCCGCAGCCACGCATCTCCCAACCACGCAGTCTGCATCGGCGTCCCCTGGTGCTTCGGACAACCCTCAGAGTGAGATAAACCTGTTCACCAAAATGAGGTCATCCCCATCCTTTGCCGCCCCATCTACCTGAAAGACGGAGGCGCACACCAGTCCACCACCCGTCCTTCAACTCTGAGCCGGGAACACTCCACTGCGCCGGCGTGCCCAGTTGGGCCGCTTCTTTTCCGTGCCATTTCTGGGCGGCAGCAACAAGCCCTGGGCGAGAAAGGGCCCTGGGCGATAAAGGGCCCTGGGCCATGGAGAGCAGGGAGTCCGCAGGGCTGACCTACGCTGGCCAATTCTCACGAGCGTTCTGCCCAAACCAATCCTGGTTTGGGCAGAACGCTCGTGAGAATTGGCCGGAAAACGCCTGGCGAAGTCATTCGGGCGCTGCACGTCTGCTGGGCCGCCCCACCCCGGGGCCTTGAAGGGCATTGTGAGTGTCCGCACCGGATCGCCGCCAGGAGGCACTCCACAAGATGGAATGCAGCGAGGACAACGCCCGTGGATCCTCGACCTGCGTGGGTCCCATCCCTGGCGGTCTACCATGGGGCCTGGCCCATCACAAAGTCCGGTCTGGAACGCTCGCCTGCTTCCCCAACCTTCCGCTTCCGGGGTCCTGTCCCTCATGGCCTCCATATTGGAAACCCTTAGTCCCGCAGCCACGCATCTCCCAACCACTCAGTCTCCATCGGCGCCTCCTGGTGTTTCAGACAACGCTCAGAGTGTGATAAACCTGTATGACCAAAATGAGGTCATCCCCATCCTTGACCGCCCGATCTACCCGAAAGACGGAGGCGCACACCAGGCCACCACCCGTCCTTCAACTCTGCTCCGGGAACGCTCCACTGCGCCGGCGTGCCCAGGTGGGCCACTTCTTTTCCGTGCCATTTCGGGGCGGCAGCAACAAGCCCTGGGCGAGAAAGGGCCCTGGGCCATGGAGAGCAGGGCTGTCCGCAGGGCTGCCCTACGCCTACCAATTCTCACGAGCGTTCTGCCCAAACCAATCCTGGCTTGGGCAGAACGCTCGTGAGAATTGGCCGGAAAACGCCCGGCGAAGTCATTCGGGCGCTGCACGTCTGCTGGGCCGACCCCCCCCGGGGCCTTGAAGGGCATTGTGAGTGTCCGCAACCGATCACCGCCAGGAGGCAATCCACAAGATGGAATGCAGCGAGGACAACGCCCGTGGATCCTGGACCTGCGGGGATCCCATCCCTGGCGCTCTACCATAGGGCCAGGCCCATCACGAAGTCCGGTTTGGAACGGTCACCTGCCTCCCCAACCTTCTGCTTCCGGGGTCCTGTCCCTCATGGCCTCCATATTGGAAACCCTTTGTCCCGCAGCCACGCATCTCCCAACCACGCAGTCTGCATCGGCGTCCCCTGGTGCTTCGGACAACCCTCAGAGTGAGATAAACCTGTTCACCAAAATGAGGTCATCCCCATCCTTTGCCGCCCCATCTACCTGAAAGACGGAGGCGCACACCAGTCCACCACTCGTCCTTCAACTCTGAGCCGGGAACACTCCACTGCGCCGGCGTGCCCAGTTGGGCCGCTTCTTTTCCGTGCCATTTCTGGGCGACAGCAACAAGCCCTGGGCGAGAAAGGGCCCTGGGCGATAAAGGGCCCTGGGCCATGGAGAGCAGGGCTGTCCGCAGGGCTGACCTACGCCGGCCAATTCTCACGAGCGTTCTGCCCAAACCAATCCTGGTTTGGGCAGAACGCTCGTGAGAATTGGCCGGAAAACGCCTGGCGAAGTCATTCGGGCGCTGCACGTCTGCTGGGCCGCCCCATCCCGGGGCCTTGAAGGGCATTGTGAGTGTCCGCACCGGATCGCCGCCAGGAGGCACTCCACAAGATGGAATGCAGCGAGGACAACGCCCGTGGATCCTCGACCTGCGGGGGTCCCATCCCTGGCGGTCTACCATGGGGCCTGGCCCATCACAAAGTCCGGTCTGGAACGCTCGCCTGCTTCCCCACCCTTCCGCTTCCGGGGTCCTGTCCCTCATGGCCTCCATATAGGAAACCCTTAGTCCCGCAGCCACGCATCTCCCAACCACGCAGTCTCCATCGCCGCCTCCTGGTGCTTCAGACAACGCTCAGAGTGTGATAAACCTGTATGACCAAAATGAGGTCATCCGCATTCTTGACCGCCCGATCTACCCGAAAGACGGAGGCGCACACCAGGCCACCACCCGTCCTTCAACTCTGCTCCGGGAACGCTCCACTGCGCCGGCGTGCCCGGGTGGGCCGCTTCTTTTCCGTGCCATTTCGGGGCGGCAGCAACAAGCCCTGGGCGAGAAAGGGCCCTGGGCCATGGAGAACAGGGCTGTCCGCAGGGCTGCCCTACGCCGGCCAATTCTCACGAGCGTTCTGCCCAAACCAAATTTGGGCAGAACGCTCGTGAGAATTGGCCGGAAAACGCCCGGCGAAGTCATTCGGGCGCTGCACGTCTGCTGGGCCGACCCCCCCGGGGCCTTGAAGGGCATTGTGAGTGTCCGCAACCGATCACCGCCAGGAGGCAATCCACAAGATGGAATGCAGCGAGGACAACGCCCGTGGATGCTCGACCTGCGGGGGTCCCATCCCTGGCGCTCTACCACAGGGCCAGGCCCATCACGAAGTCCGGTTTGGAACGCTCACCTGCCTCCCCAACCTTCTGCTTCCGGGGTCCTGTCCCTCATGGCCTCCATATTGGAAACCCTTAGTCCCGCAGCCACGCATCTCCCAACCACGCAGTCTGCATCGGCGTCCCCTGGTGCTTCGGACAACCCTCAGAGTGAGATAAACCTGTTCACCAAATTGAGGTCATCCCCATCCTTTGCCGCCCCATCTACCTGAAAGACGGAGACGCACACCAGTCCACCACCCGTCCTTCAACTCTGAGCCGGGAACACTCCACTGCGCCGGCGTGCCCAGTTGGGCCGCTTCTTTTCCGTGCCATTTCTGGGCGGCAGCAACAAGCCCTGGGCGAGAAAGGGCCCTGGGCGATAAAGGGCCCTGGGCCATGGAGAGCAGGGCTGTCCGCAGGGCTGACCTACGCCGGCCAATTCTCACGAGCGTTCTGCCCAAACCAATCCTGGTTTGGGCAGAACGCTCGTTAGAATTGGCCGGAAAACGCCTGGCGAATTCATTCGGGCGCTGCACGTCTGCTGGGCCGCCCCACCCCGGGGCCTTGAAGGGCATTGTGAGTGTCCGCACCGGATCGCCGCCAGGAGGCACTCCACAAGATGGAATGCAGCGAGGACAACGCCCGTGGATCCTCGACCTGCGGGGGTCCCATCCCTGGCGGTCTACCATGGGGCCTGGCCCATCACAAAGTCCGGTCTGGAACGCTCGCCTGCTTCCCCTCCCTTCCGCTTCCGGGGTCCTGTCCCTCATGGCCTCCATATTGGAAACCCTTAGTCCCGCAGCCACGCATCTCCCAACCACGCAGTCTCCATCGGCGCCTCCTGGTGCTTCAGACAACGCTCAGAGTGTGATAAACCTGTACGACCAAAATGAGGTCATCCCCATCCTTGACCGCCCGATCTACCCGAAAGACGGAGGCGCACACCAGGCCACCACCCGTCCTTCAACTCTGCTCCGGGAACGCTCCACTGCGCCGGCGTGCCCAGGTGGGCCGCTTCTTTTCCGTGCCATTTCGGGGCGGCAGCAACAAGCCCTGGGCGAGAAAGGGCCCTGGGCCATGGAGAGCAGGGCTGTCCGCAGGGCTGCCCTACGCCGGCCAATTCTCACGAGCGTTCTGCCCAAACCAATCCTGGTTTGGGCAGAACGCTCGTGATAATTGGCCGGAAAACGCCTGGCGAAGTCATTCGGGCGCTGCACGTCTGCTGGGCCGCCCCACCCCGGGGCTTTGAAGGGCATTGTGAGTGTCCGCACCGGATCGCCGCCAGGAGGCACTCCACAAGATGGAATGCAGCGAGGACAACGCCCGTGGATCCTCGACCTGCGGGGGTCCCATCCCTGGCGGTCTACCATGGGGCCTGGCCCATCACAAAGTCCGGTCTGGAACGCTCGCCTGCTTCCCCAACCTTCCGCTTCCGGGGTCCTGTCCCTCATGGCCTCCATATTGGAAACCCTTAGTCCCGCAGCCACGCATCTCCCAACCACGCAGTCTCCATCGGCGCCTCCTGGTGCTTCAGACAACGCTCAGAGTGTGATAAACCTGTATGACCAAAATGAGGTCATCCGCATCCTTGACCGCCCGATCTACCCGAAAGACGGAGGCGCACACCAGGCCACCACCCGTCCTTCAACTCTGCTCCGGGAACGCTCCACTGCGCCGGCGTGCCCAGGTGGGCCGCTTCTTTTCCGTGCCATTTCGGGGCGGCAGCAACAAGCCCTGGGCGAGAAAGGGCCCTGGGCCATGGAGAGCAGGGCTGTCCGCAGGGCTACCCTACGCCGACCAATTCTCACGAGCGTTCTGCCCAAACCAATCCTGGTTTGGGCTGAACGCTCGTGAGAATTGGCCGGAAAACGCCCGGCGAAGTCATTCGGGTGCTGCACGTCTGCTGGGCCGACCCCCCCGGGGCCTTGAAGGGCATTGTGAGTGTCCGCAACCGATCACCGCCAGGAGGCAATCCACAAGATGGAATGCAGCGAGGACAACGCCCGTGGATCCTCGACCTGCGGGGATCCCATCCCTGGCGCTCTACCATAGGAACAGGCCCATCACGAAGTCCGGTTTGGAACGCTCACCTGCCTCCCCAACCTTCTGCTTCCGGGGTCCTGTCCCTCATGGCCTCCATATTGGAAACCTTTAGTCCCGCAGCCACGCATCTCCCAACCACGCAGTCTGCATCGGCGTCCCCTGGTGCTTCGGACAACCCTCAGAGTGAGATAAACCTGTTCACCAAAATGAGGTCATCCCCATCCTTTGCCGCCCCATCTACCTGAAAGACGGAGGCGCACACCAGTCCACCACCCGTCCTTCAACTCTGAGCCGGGAACACTCCACTGCGCCGGCGTGCCCAGTTGGGCCGCTTCATTTCCGTGCCATTTCTGGGCGGCAGCAACAAGCCCTGGGCGAGAAAGGGCCCTGGGCGATAAAGGGCCCTGGGCCATGGAGAGCAGGGCTGTCCGCAGGGCTGACCTACGCCGGCCAATTCTCACGAGCGTTCTGCCCAAACCAATCCAGGACGCTCGTGAGAATTGGCCGGAAAACGCCTGGCGAAGTCATTCGGGCGCTGCACGTCTGCTGGGCCGCCCCACCCCGGGGCCTTGAAGGGCATTGTGAGTGTCCGCACCGGATCGCCGCCAGGAGGCACTCCACAAGATGGAATGCAGCGAGGACAATGCCCGTGGATCCTCGACCTGCGGGGGTCCCATCCCTGGCGGTCTACCATGGGGCCAGGCCCATCACAAAGTCCGGTCTGGAACGCTCGCCTGCTTCCCCAACCTTCCGCTTCCGGGGTCCTGTCCCTCATGGCCTCCATATTGGAAACCCTTAGTCCCGCAGCCACGCATCTCCCAACCACGCAGTCTCCATCGGCGCCTCCTGGTGCTTCAGACAACGCTCAGAGTGTGATAAACCTGTATGACCAAAATGAGGTCATCCCCATCCTTGACCGCCCGATCTACCCGAAAGACGGAGGCGCACACCAGGCCACCACCCGTCCTTCAACTCTGCTCCGGGAACGCTCCACTGCGCTGGCGTGCCCGGGTGGGCCGCTTCTTTTCCGTGCCATTTCTGGGCGGCAGCAACAAGCCCTGGGCGAGAAAGGGCCCTGGGCGAGAAAGGGCCCTGGGCCATGGAGAGCAGGGCTGTCCGCAGGGCTGCCCTACGCCGACCAATTCTCACGAGCGTTCTGCCCAAACGAATCCTTGTTTGAACAGAACGCTCGTGAGAATTGGCCGGAAAACGCCGGGCGAAGTCATTCGGGCGCTGCACGTCTGCTGGGGCGACCCCCCCCGGGGCCTTGAAGGGCATTGTGAGTGTCCGCAACCGATCACCGCCAGGAGGCAATCCACAAGATGGAATGCAGCGAGGACAACGCCCGTGGATCCTCGACCTGCGGGGATCCCATCCCTGGCGCTCTACCATAGGGCCAGGCCCATCACGAAGTCCGGTTTGGAACGCTCACCTGTCTCCCCAACCTTCTGCTTCCGGGGTCCTGTCCCTCATGGCCTCCATATTGGAAACCCTTAGTCCCGCAGCCACGCATCTCCCAACCACGCAGTCTGCATCGGCGTCCCCTGGTGCTTCGGACAACCCTCAGAGTGAGATAAACCTGTTCACCAAAATGATGTCATCCCCATCCTTTGCCGCCCCATCTACCTGAAAGACGGAGGCGCACACCAGTCCACCACCCGTCCTTCAACTCTGAGCCGGGAACACTCCACTGCGCCGGCGTGCCCAGTTGGGCCGCTTCTTTCCGTGCCATTTCTGGGCGGCAGCAACAAGCCCTGGGCGAGAAAGGGCCCTGGGCGATAAAGGGCCCTGGGCCATGGAGAGCAGGTCTGTCCGCAGGGCTGACCTACGCCGGCCAATTCTCACGAGCGTTCTGCCCAAACCAATCCTGGTTTGGGCAGAACGCTCGTGAGAATTGGCCGGAAAACGCCTGGCGAAGTCATTCGGGCGCTGCACGTCTGCTGGTCCGCCCCACCCCGGGGCCTTGAAGGGCATTGTGAGTGTCCGCACCGGATAGCCGCCAGGAGGCACTCCACAAGATGGAATGCAGCGAGGACAACGCCCGTGGATCCTCGATCTGCGGGGGTCCCATCCCTGGCGGTCTACCATGGGGCCTGGCCCATCACAAAGTCCGGTCTGGAACGCTCGCCTGCTTCCCCAACCTTCCGCTTCCGGGGTCCTGTCCCTCATGGCCTCCATATTGGAAACCCTTAGTCCCGCAGCCACGCATCTCCCAACCACGCAGTCTCCATCGGCGCCTCCTGGTGCTTCAGACAACGCTCAGAGTGTGATAAACCTGTATGACCAAAATGAGGTCATCCCCATCCTTGACCGCCCGATCTACCCGAAAGACGGAGGCGCACACCAGGCCACCACCCGTCCTTCAACTCTGCTCCGGGAACGCTCCACTGCGCCGGCGTGCCCAGGTGGGCCGCTTCTTTTCCGTGCCATTTCGGGGCGGCAGCAACAAGCCCTGGGCGAGAAAGGGCCCTGGGCCATGGAGAGCAGGGCTGTCCGCAGGGCTGCCCTACGCCGACCAATTCTCACGAGCGTTCTGCCCAAACCAATCCTGGTTTGGGCAGAACGCTCGTGAGAATTGGCCGGAAAATGCCCGGCGAAGTCATTCGGGCACTGCACGTCTGCTGGGCCGACCCCCCCGGGGCCTTGAAGGGCATTGTGAGTGTCCGCAACCGATCACCGCCAGGAGGCACTCCACAAGATGGAATGCAGCGAGGACAACGCCCGTGGATCCTTGACCTGCGGGGATCCCATCCCTGGCGCTCTACCATAGGGCCAGGCCCATCACGAAGTCCGGTTTGGAACGGTCACCTGCCTCCCCAACCTTCTGCTTCTGGGGTCCTGTCCCTCATGGCCTCCATATTGGAAACCCTTAGTCCCGCAGCCACGCATCTCCCAACCACGCAGTCTGCATCGGCGTCCCCTGGTGCTTCGGACAACCCTCAGAGTGAGATAAACCTGTTCACCAAAATGAGGTCATCCCCATCCTTTGCCGCCCCATCTACCTGAAAGACGGAGGCGCACACCAGTCCACCACCCGTCCTTCAACTCTGAGCCGGGAACACTCCACTGCGCCGGCGTGCCCAGTTGGGCCGCTTCTTTTCCGTGCCATTTCTGGGCGGCAGCAACAAGCCCTGGGCGAGAAAGGGCCCTGGGCGATAAAGGGCCCTGGGCCATGGAGAGCAGGGCTGTCCGCAGGGCTGACCTACGCCGGCCAATTCTCACGAGCGTTCTGCCCAAACCAATCCTGGTTTGGGCAGAACGCTCGTGAGAATTGGCCGGAAAACGCCTGGCGAAGTCATTCGGGCGCTGCACGTCTGCTGGGCCGCCCCACCCCGGGGCCTTGAAGGGCATTGTGAGTGTCCGCACCGGATCGCCGCCAGGAGGCACTCCACAAGATGGAATGCAGCGAGGACAACGCCCGTGGATCCTCGACCTGCGGGGGTCCCATCCCTGGCGGTCTACCATGGGGCCTGGCCCATCACAAAGTCCGGTCTGGAACGCTCGCCTGCTTCCCCAACCTTCCGCTTCCGGGGTCCTGTCCCTCATGGCCTCCATATTGGAAACCCTTAGTCCCGCAGCCACGCATCTCCCAACCACGCAGTCTCCATCGGCGCCTCCTGGTGCTTCAGACAACGCTCAGAGTGTGATAAACCTGTATGACCAAAATGAGGTCATCCCCATCCTTGACCGCCCGATCTACCCGAAAGACGGAGGCGCACACCAGGCCACCACCCGTCCTTCAACTCAGCTCCGGGAACGCTCCACTGCGCCGGCGTGCCCAGGTGGGCCGCTTCTTTTCCGTGCCATTTCGGGGCGGCAGCAACAAGCCCTGGGCGAGAAAGGGCCCTGGGCCATGGAGAGCAGGGCTGTCCGCAGGGCTGCCCTACGCCGGCCAATTCTCACGAGCGTTCTGCCCAAACCAATCCTGGTTTGGGCAGAACGCTCGTGAGAATTGGCCGGAAAACGCCCGGCGAAGTCATTCGGGCGCTGCACGTCTGCTGGGCCGACCCCCCCGGGGCCTTGAAGGGCATTGTGAGTGTCCGCAACCGATCACCGCCAGGAGGCAATCCACAAGATGGAATGCAGCGAGGACAACGCCCGTGGATCCTCGACCTGCGGGGGTCCCATCCCTGGCGCTCTACCATAGGGCCAGGCCCATCACGAAGTCCGGTTTGGAACGCTCACCTACCTCCCCAACCTTCTGCTTCCGGGGTCCTGTCCCTCATGGCCTCCATATTGGAAACCTTTAGTCCCGCAGCCACGCATCTCCCAACCACGCAGTCTGCATCGGCGTCCCCTGGTGCTTCGGACAACCCTCAGAGTGAGATAAACCTGTTCACCAAAATGAGGTCATCCCCATCCTTTGCCGCCCCATCTACCTGAAAGACGGAGGCGCACACCAGTCCACCACCCGTCCTTCAACTCTGAGCCAGGAACACTCCACTGCGCCGGCGTGCCCAGTTGGGCCGCTTCTTTTCCGTGCCATTTCTGGGCGGCAGCAACCAGCCCTGGGCGAGAAAGGGCCCTGGGCGATAAAGGGCCCTGGGCCATGGAGAGCAGGGCTGTCCGCAGGGCTGACCTACGCCGGCCAATTCTCACGGGCGTTCTGCCCAAACCAATCCTGGTTTGGGCAGAACGCTCGTGAGAATTGGCCGGAAAACGCCTGGCGAAGTCATTCGGGCGCTGCACATCTGCTGGGCCGCCCCACCCCGGGGCCTTGAAGGGCATTGTGAGTGTCCGCACCGGATCGCCGCCAGGAGGCACTCCACAAGATGGAATGCAGCGAGGACAACGCCCGTGGATCCTCGACCTGCGGGGGTCCCATCCCTGGCGGTCTACCATGGGGCCTGGCCCATCACAAAGTCCGGTCTGGAACGCTCGCCTGCTTCCCCACCCTTCCGCTTCCGGGGTCCTGTCCCTCATGGCCTCCATATTGGAAACCCTTAGTCCCGCAGCCACGCATCTCCCAACCACGCAGTCTCCATCGGCGCCTCCTGGTGCTTCAGACAACGCTCAGAGTGTGATAAACCTGTATGACCAAAATGAGGTCATCCCCATCCTTGGCCGCCCGATCTACCCGAAAGACGGAGGCGCACACCAGGCCACCACCCGTCCTTCAACTCTGCTCCGGGAACGCTCCACTGCGCCGGCGTGCCCGGGTGGGCCGCTTCTTTTCCGTGCCATTTCGGGGCGGCAGCAACAAGCCCTGGGCGAGAAAGGGCCCTGGGCCATGGAGAGCAGGGCTGTCCGCAGGGCTGCCCTACGCCGGCCAATTCTCACGAGCGTTCTGCCCAAACCAATCCTGGCTTGGGCAGAACGCTCGTGAGAATTGGCCGGAAAACGCCCGGCGAAGTCATTCGGGCGCTGCACGTCTGCTGGGCCGACCCCCCCGGGGCCTTGAAGGGCATTGTGAGTGTCCGCAACCGATCACCGCCAGGAGGCAATCCACAAGATGGAATGCAGCGAGGACAACGCCCGTGGATCCTCGAACTGCGGGGGTCCCATCCCTGGCGCTCTACCACAGGGCCAGGCCCATCACGAAGTCCGGTTTGGAACGCTCACCTGCCTCCCCAACCTTCTGCTTCCGGGGTCCTGTCCCTCATGGCCTCCATATTGGAAACCCTTAGTCCCGCAGCCACGCATCTCCCAACCACGCAGTCTGCATCGGCGTCCCCTGGTGCTTCGGACAACCCTCAGAGTGAGATAAACCTGTTCACCAAAATGAGGTCATCCCCATCCTTTGCCGCCCCATCTACCTGAAAGACGGAGGCGCACACCAGTCCACCACCCGTCCTTCAACTCTGAGCTGGGAACACTCCACTGCGCCGGCGTGCCCAGTTGGGCCGCTTCTTTTCCGTGCCATTTCTGGGCGGCAGCAACAAGCCCTGGGCGAGAAAGGGCCCTGGGCGATAAAGGGCCCTGGGCCATGGAGAGCAGGGCTGTCCGCAGGGCTGACCTACGCTGGCCAATTCTCACGAGCGTTCTGCCCAAACCAATCCTGGTTTGGGCAGAACGCTCGTGAGAATTGGCCGGAAAACGCCTGGCGAAGTCATTCGGGCGCTGCACGTCTGCTGGGCCGCCCCACCCCGGGGCCTTGAAGGGCATTGTGAGTGTCCGCACCGGATCGCCGCCAGGAGGCACTCCACAAGATGGAATGCAGCGAGGACAACGCCCGTGGATCCTCGACCTGCGGGGGTCCCATCCCTGGCGGTCTACCATGGGGCCTGGCCCATCACAAAGTCCGGTCTGGAACGCTCGCCTGCTTCCCCAACCTTCCGCTTCCGGGGTCCTGTCCCTCATGGCCTCCATATTGGAAACCCTTAGTCCCGCAGCCACGCATCTCCCAACCACGCAGTCTCCATCGGCGCCTCCTGGTGCTTCAGACAACGCTCAGAGTGTGATAAACCTGTATGACCAAAATGAGGTCATCCCCATCCTTGACCGCCCGATCTACCCGAAAGACGGAGGCGCACACCAGGCCACCACCCGTCCTTCAACTCTGCTCCGGGAACGCTCCACTGCGCCGGCGTGCCCAGGTGGGCCACTTCTTTTCCGTGCCATTTCGGGGCGGCAGCAACAAGCCCTGGGCGAGAAAGGGCCCTGGGCCATGGAGAGCAGGGCTGTCCGCAGGGCTGCCCTACGCCTACCAATTCTCACGAGCGTTCTGCCCAAACCAATCCTGGCTTGGGCAGAACGCTCGTGAGAATTGGCCGGAAAACGCCCGGCGAAGTCATTCGGGCGCTGCACGTCTGCTGGGCCGACCCCCCCCGGGGCCTTGAAGGGCATTGTGAGTGTCCGCAACCGATCACCGCCAGGAGGCAATCCACAAGATGGAATGCAGCGAGGACAACGCCCGTGGATCCTGGACCTGCGGGGATCCCATCCCTGGCGCTCTACCATAGGGCCAGGCCCATCACGAAGTCCGGTTTGGAACGGTCACCTGCCTCCCCAACCTTCTGCTTCTGGGGTCCTGTCCCTCATGGCCTCCATATTGGAAACCCTTTGTCCCGCAGCCACGCATCTCCCAACCACGCAGTCTCCATCGTCGCCTCCTGGTGCTTCAGACAACGCTCAGAGTGTGATAAACCTGTATGAACAAAATGAGGTCATCCCCATCCTTGACCGCCCGATCTACCCGAAAGACGGAGGCGCACACCAGGCCACCACCCGTCCTTCAACTCTGCTCCGGGAACGCTCCACTGCGCAGGCGTGCCCAGGTGGGCCGCTTCTTTTCAGTGCCATTTCGGGGCGGCAGCAACAAGCCCTGGGCGAGAAAGGGCCCTGGGCCATGGAGAGCAGGGCTGTCCGCAGGGCTGCCCTACGCCGGCCAATTCTCACGAGCGTTCTGCCCAAACCAATCCTGGTTTGGGCAGAACGCTCGTGAGAATTGGCCGGAAAACGCCCGGCGAAGTCATTCGGGCGCTGCACGTCTGCTGGGCCGACCCCCCCGGGGCCTTGAAGGGCATTGTGAGTGTCCGCAACCGATCACCGCCAGGAGGCAATCCACAAGATGGAATGCAGCGAGGACAACGCCCGTGGATCCTCGACCTGCGGGGGTCCCATCCCTGGCGCTCTACCATAGGGCCAGGCCCATCACGAAGTCCGGTTTGGAACGGTCACCTGCCTCCCCAACCTTCTGCTTCCGGGGTCCTGTCCCTCATGGCCTCCATATTGGAAACCCTTAGTCCCGCAGCCACGCATCTCCCAACCACGCAGTCTGCATCGGCGTCCCCTGGTGCTTCGGACAACCCTCAGAGTGAGATAAACCTGTTCACCAAAATGAGGTCATCCCCATCCTTTGCCGCCCCATCTACCTGAAAGACGGAGGCGCACACCAGTCCACCACCCGTCCTTCAACTCTGAGCCGGGAACACTCCACTGCGCCAGCGTGCCCAGTTGGGCCGCTTCTTTTCCGTGCCATTTCTGGGCGGCAGCAACAAGCCCTGGGCGAGAAAGGGCCCTGGGCGATAAAGGGCCCTGGGCCATGGAGAGCAGGGCTGTCCGCAGGGCTGACCTACGCCGGCCAATTCTCACGAGCGTTCTGCCCAAACCAATCCTGGTTTGGGCAGAACGCTCGTGAGAATTGGCCGGAAAACGCCTGGCGAAGTCATTCGGGCGCTGCACGTCTGCTGGGCCGCCCCACCCCGGGGCCTTGAAGGGCATTGTGAGTGTCCGCACCGGATCGCCGCCAGGAGGCACTCCACAAGATGGAATGCAGCGAGGACAACGCCCGTGGATCCTCGACCTGCGGGGGTCCCATCCCTGGCGGTCTACCATGGGGCCTGGCCCATCACAAAGTCCGGTCTGGAACGCTCGCCTGCTTCCCCAACCTTCCGCTTCCGGGGTCCTGTCCCTCATGGCCTCCATATAGGAAACCCTTAGTCCCGCAGCCACGCATCTCCCAACCACGCAGTCTCCATCGCCGCCTCCTGGTGCTTCAGACAACGCTCAGAGTGTGATAAACCTGTATGACCAAAATGAGGTCATCCGCATCCTTGACCGCCCGATCTACCCGAAAGACGGAGGCGCACACCAGGCCACCACCCGTCCTTCAACTCTGCTCCGGGAACGCTCCACTGCGCCGGCGTGCCCGGGTGGGCCGCTTCTTTTCCGTGCCATTTCGGGGCGGCAGCAACAAGCCCTGGCTGAGAAAGGGCCCTGGGCCATGGAGAGCAGGGCTGTCCGCAGGGCTGCCCTACGCCGGCCAATTCTCACGAGCGTTCTGCCCAAACCAATAGAACGCTCGTGAGAATTGGCCGGAAAACGCCCGGCGAAGTCATTCGGGCGCTGCACGTCTGCTGGGCCGACCCCCCCGGGGCCTTGAAGGGCATTGTGAGTGTCCGCAACCGATCACCGCCAGGAGGCAATCCACAAGATGGAATGCAGCGAGGACAACGCCCGTGGATCCTCGACCTGCGGGGGTCCCATCCCTGGCGCTCTACCATAGGGCCAGGCCCATCACGAAGTCCGGTTTGGAACGCTCACCTGCCTCCCCAACCTTCTGCTTCCGGGGTCCTGTCCCTCATGGCCTCCATATTGGAAACCCTTAGTCCCGCAGCCACGCATCTCCCAACCACGCAGTCTGCATCGGCGTCCCCTGGTGCTTCGGACAACCCTCAGAGTGAGATAAACCTGTTCACCAAAATGAGGTCATCCCCATCCTTTGCCGCCCCATCTACCTGAAAGACGGAGGCGCACACCAGTCCACCACCCGTCCTTCAACTCTGAGCCGGGAACACTCCACTGCGCCGGCGTGCCCAGTTGGGCCGCTTCTTTTCCGTGCCATTTCTGGGCGGCAGCAACAAGCCCTGGGCGAGAAAGGGCCCTGGGCGATAAAGGGCCCTGGGCCATGGAGAGCAGGGCTGTCCGCAGGGCTGACCTACGCCGGCCAATTCTCACGAGCGTTCTGCCCAAACCAATCCTGGTTTGGGCAGAACGCTCGTGAGAATTGGCCGGAAAACGCCTGGCGAAGTCATTCGGGCGCTGCACGTCTGCTGGGCCGCCCCACCCCGGGGCCTTGAAGGGCATTGTGAGTGTCCGCACCGGATCGCCGCCAGGAGGCACTCCACAAGATGGAATGCAGCGAGGACAACGCCCGTGGATCCTCGACCTGCGGGGGTCCCATCCCTGGCGGTCTACCATGGGGCCTGGCCCATCACAAAGTCCGGTCTGGAACGCTCGCCTGCTTCCCCACCCTTCCGCTTCCGGGGTCCTGTCCCTCATGGCCTCCATATAGGAAACCCTTAGTCCCGCAGCCACGCATCTCCCAACCACGCAGTCTCCATCGCCGCCTCCTGGTGCTTCAGACAACGCTCAGAGTGTGATAAACCTGTATGACCAAAATGAGGTCATCCGCATCCTTGACCGCCCGATCTACCCGAAAGACGGAGGCGCACACCAGGCCACCACCCGTCCTTCAACTCTGCTCCGGGAACGCTCCACTGCGCCGGCGTGCCCGGGTGGGCCGCTTCTTTTCCGTGCCATTTCGGGGCGGCAGCAACAAGCCCTGGCTGAGAAAGGGCCCTGGGCCATGGAGAGCAGGGCTGTCCGCAGGGCTGCCCTACGCCGGCCAATTCTCACGAGCGTTCTGCCCAAACCAATAGAACGCTCGTGAGAATTGGCCGGAAAACGCCCGGCGAAGTCATTCGGGCGCTGCACGTCTGCTGGGCCGACCCCCCCGGGGCCTTGAAGGGCATTGTGAGTGTCCGCAACCGATCACCGCCAGGAGGCAATCCACAAGATGGAATGCAGCGAGGACAACGCCCGTGGATGCTCGACCTGCGGGGGTCCCATCCCTGGCGCTCTACCACATTGCCAGGCCCATCACGAAGTCCGGTTTGGAACGCTCACCTGCCTCCCCAACCTTCTGCTTCCGGGGTCCTGTCCCTCATGGCCTCCATATTGGAAACCCTTAGTCCCGCAGCCACGCATCTCCCAACCACGCAGTCTGCATCGGCGTCCCCTGGTGCTTCGGACAACCCTCAGAGTGAGATAAACCTGTTCACCAAAATGAGGTCATCCCCATCCTTTGCCGCCCCATCTACCTGAAAGACGGAGACGCACACCAGTCCACCACCCGTCCTTCAACTCTGAGCCGGGAACGCTCCACTGCGCCGGCGTGCCCAGGTGGGCCACTTCTTTTCCGTGCCATTTCGGGGCGGCAGCAACAAGCCCTGGGCGAGAAAGGGCCCTGGGCCATGGAGAGCAGGGCTGTCCGCTGGGCTGCCCTACGCCGGCCAATTCTCACGAGCGTTCTGCCCAAACCAATCCTGGTTTGGGCAGAACGCTCGTGAGAATTGGCCGGAAAACGCCCGGCGAAGTCATTCGGGCGCTGCACGTCTGCTGGGCCGACCCCCCCGGGGCCTTGAAGGGCATTGTGAGTGTCCGCAACCGATCACCGCCAGGAGGCAATCCACAAGATGGAATGCAGCGAGGACAACGCCCGTGGATCCTCGACCTTCGGGGGTCCCATCCCTGGAGCTCTACCATAGGGCCAGGCCCATCACGAAGTCCGGTTTGAAACGCTCACCTGCCTCCCCAACCTTCTGCTTCCGGGGTCCTGTCCCTCTTGGCCTCCATATTGGAAACCCTTAGTCCCGCAGCCACGCATCTCCCAACCACGCAGTCTGCATCGGCGTCCCCTGGTGCTTCGGACAACCCTCAGAGTGAGATAAACCTGTTCACCAAAATGAGGTCATCCCCATCCTTTGCCGCCCCATCTACCTGAAAGACGGAGTCGCACACCAGTCCACCACCCGTCCTTCAACTCTGAGCCGGGAACACTCCACTGCGCCGGCGTGCCCAGTTTGGCCGCTTCTTTTCCGTGCCAATTCTGGGCGGCAGCAACAAGCCCTGGGCGAGAAAGGGCCCTGGGCGATAAAGGGCCCTGGGCCATGGAGAGCAGGGCTGTCCGCAGGGCTGACCTACGCCGGCCAATTCTCACGAGCGTTCTGCCCAAACCAATCCTGGTTTGGGCAGAACGCTCGTGAGAATTGGCCGGAAAACGCCTGGCGAAGTCATTCGGGCGCTGCACGTCTGCTGGGCCGCCCCACCCCGGGGCCTTGAAGGGCATTGTGAGTGTCCGCACCGGATCGCCGCCAGGAGGCACTCCACAAGATGGAATGCAGCGAGGACAACGCCCGTGGATCCTCGACCTGCGGGGGTCCCATCCCTGGCGGTCTACCATGGGGCCTGGCCCATCACAAAGTCCGGTCTGAATCGCTCGCCTGCTTCCCCACCCTTCCGCTTCCGGGGTCCTGTCCCTCATGGCCTCCATATTGGAAACCCTTAGTCCCGCAGCCACGCATCTCCCAACCACGCAGTCTCCATCGGCGCCTCCTGTTGCTTCAGACAACGCTCAGAGTGTGATAAACCTGTATGACCAAAATGAGGTCATCCCCATCCTTGGCCGCCCGATCTACCCGAAAGACGGAGGCGCACACCAGGCCACCACCCGTCCTTCAACTCTGCTCCGGGAACGCTCCACTGCGCCGGCGTGCCCGGGTGGGCCGCTTCTTTTCCGTGCCATTTCTGGGCGGCAGCAACAAGCCCTGGGCGAGAAAGGGCCCTGGGCCATGGAGAGCAGGGCTGTCCGCAGGGCTGCCCTACGCCTACCAATTCTCACGAGCGTTCTGCCCGAACCAATCCTGGCTTGGGCAGAACGCTCGTGAGAATTGGCCGGAAAACGCCAGGCGAAGTCATTCGGGCGCTGCACGTCTGCTGGGCCGACCCCCCCGGGGCCTTGAAGGGCATTGTGAGTGTCCGCAACCGATCACCGCCAGGAGGCAATCCACAAGATGGAATGCAGCGAGGACAACGCCCGTGGATCCTCGACCTGCGGGGGTCCCATCCCTGGCGCTCTACCATAGGGCCAGGCCCATCACGAAGTCCGGTTTGGAACGCTCACCTGCCTCCCCAACCTTCTGCTTCCGGGGTCCTGTCCCTCATGGCCTCCATATTGGAAACCCTTAGTCCCGCAGCCACGCATCTCCCAACCACGCAGTCTGCATCGGCGTCCCCTGGTGCTTCGGACAACCCTCAGAGTGAGATAAACATGTTCACCAAAATGAGGTCATCCCCATCCTTTGCCGCCCCATCTACCTGAAAGACGGAGGCGCACACCAGTCCACCACCCGTCCTTCAACTCTGAGCCGGGAACACTCCACTGCGCCGGCGTGCCCAGTTGGGCCGCTTCTTTTCCGTGCCATTTCTGGGCGGCAGCAACAAGCCCTGGGCGAGAAAGGGCCCTGGGCGATAAAGGGCCCTGGGCCATGGAGAGCAGGGCTGTCCGCAGGGCTGACCTACGCCGGCCAATTCTCACGAGCGTTCTGCCCAAACCAATCCTGGTTTGGGAGAACGCTCGTGAGAATTGGCCGGAAAACGCCTGGCGAAGTCATTCGGGCGCTGCACGTCTGCTGGGCTGACCCCCCCCCGGGGCCTTGAAGGGCATTGTGAGTGTCCGCAACCGATCACCGCCAGGAGGCAATCCACAAGATGGAATGCAGCGAGGACAACGCCCGTGGATCCTCGACCTGCGGGGGTCCCATCCCTGGCGGTCTACCATGAGGCCTGGCCCATCACAAAGTCCGGTCTGGAACGCTCGCCTGCTTCCCCAACCTTCCGCTTCCGGGGTCCTGTCCCTCATGGCCTCCATATTGGAAACCCTTAGTCCCGCAGCCACGCATCTCCCAACCACGCAGTCTCCATCGGTGCCTCCTGGTGCTTCAGACAACGCTCAGAGTGTAATAAACCTGTATGACCAAAATGAGGTCATCCCCATCCTTGACCGCCCGATCTACCCGAAAGACGGAGGCGCACACCAGGCCACCACCCGTCCTTCAACTCTGCTCCGGGAACGCTCCACTGCGCTGGCGTGCCCGGGTGGGCCGCTTCTTTTCCGTGCCATTTCTGGGCGGCAGCAACAAGCCCTGGGCGAGAAAGGGCCCTGGGCCATGGAGCGCAGGGCTGTCCGCAGGGCTGCCCTACGCCGGCCAATTCTCACGAGCGTTCTGCCCAAACCAATCCTGGTTTGGGCAGAACGCTCGTGAGAATTGGCCGGAAAACGCCTGGCGAAGTCATTCGGGCGCTGCACGTCTGCTGGGCCGCCCCACCCCGGGGCCTTGAAGGGCATTGTGAGTGTCCGCACCGGATCGCCGCCAGGAGGCACTCCACAAGATGGAATGCAGCGAGGACAACGCCCGTGGATCCTCGACCTGCGGGGGTCCCATCCCTGGCGGTCTACCATGGGGCCTGGCCCATCACAAAGTCCGGTCTGGAACGCTCGCCTGCTTCCCCACCCTTCCGCTTCCGGGGTCCTGTCCCTCATGGCCTCCATATTGGAAACCCTTAGTCCCGCAGCCACGCATCTCCCAACCACGCAGTCTCCATCGGCGCCTCCTGGTGCTTCAGACAACGCTCAGAGTGTGATAAACCTGTATGACCAAAATGAGGTCATCCCCATCCTTGACCGCCCGATCTACCCGAAAGACGGAGGCGCACACCAGGCCACCACCCGTCCTTCAACTCTGCTCCGGGAACGCTCCACTGCGCCGGCGTGCCCAGGTGGGCCGCTTCTTTTCCGTGCCATTTCGGGGCGGCAGCAACAAGCCCTGGGCGAGAAAGGGCCCTGGGCCATGGAGAGCAGGGCTGTCCGCAGGGCTGCCCTACGCCGACCAATTCTCACGAGCGTTCTGCCCAAACCAATCCTGGTTTGGGCAGAACGCTCGTGAGAATTGGCCGGAAAACGCCCGGCGAAGTCATTCGGGCGCTGCACGTCTGCTGGGCCGACCCCCCCGGGGCCTTGAAGGGCATTGTGAGTGTCCGCAACCGATCACCGCCAGGAGGCAATCCACAAGATGGAATGCAGCGAGGACAACGCCCGTGGATCCTCGACCTGCGGGGATCCCATCCCTGGCGCTCTACCATAGGGCCAGGCCCATCACGAAGTCCGGTTTGGAACGGTCACCTGCCTCCCCAACCTTCTGCTTCTGGGGTCCTGTCCCTCATGGCCTCCATATTGGAAACCCTTAGTCCCGCAGCCACGCATCTCCCAACCACGCAGTCTGCATCGGCGTCCCCTGGTGCTTCGGACAACCCTCAGAGTGAGATAAACCTGTTCACCAAAATGAGGTCATCCCCATCCTTTGCCACCCCATCTACCTGAAAGACGGAGGCGCACACCAGTCCACCACCCGTCCTTCAACTCTGAGCCGGGAACACTCCACTGCGCCAGCGTGCCCAGTTGGGCCGCTTCTTTTCCGTGCCATTTCGGGGCGGCAGCAACAAGCCCTGGGCGAGAAAGGGCCCTGGGCGATAAAGGGCCCTGGGCCATGGAGAGCAGGGCTGTCCGCAGGGCTGACCTACGCCGGCCAATTCTCACGAGCGTTCTGCCCAAACCAATCCTGGTTTGGGCAGAACGCTCGTGAGAATTGGCCGGAAAACGCCTGGCGAAGTCATTCGGGCGCTGCACGTCTGCTGGGCCGCCCCACCCCGGGGCCTTGAAGGGCATTGTGAGTGTCCGCACCGGATCGCCGCCAGGAGGCACTCCACAAGATGGAATTCAGCGAGGACAACGCCCGTGGATCCTCGACCTGCGGGGACCCATCCCTGGCGGTCTACCATGGGGCCTGGCCCATCACAAAGTCCGGTCTGGAACGCTCGCCTGCTTCCCCAACCTTCCGCTTCCGGGGTCCTGTCCCTCATGGCCTCCATATTGGAAACCCTTAGTCCCGCAGCCACGCATCTCCCAACCACGCAGTCTCCATCGGCGCCTCCTGGTGCTTCAGACAACGCTCAGAGTGTGATAAACCAGTATGACCAAAATGAGGTCATCCCCATCCTTGACCGCCCGATCTACCCGAAAGACGGAGGCGCACACCAGGCCACCACCCGTCCTTCAACTCTGCTCCGGGAACGCTCCACTGCGCCGGCGTGCCCAGGTGGGCCGCTTCTTTTCCGTGCCATTTCGGGGCGGCAGCAACAAGCCCTGGGCGAGAAAGGGCCCTGGGCCATGGAGAGCAGGGCTGTCCACAGGGCTGCCCTACGCCGGCCAATTCTCACGAGCGTTCTGCCCAAACGAATCCTGGTTTGGGCAGAACGCTCGTGAGAATTGGCCGGAAAACGCCCGGCGAAGTTATTCGGACGCTGCACGTCTGCTGGGCCGACCCCCCTGGGGCCTTGAAGGGCATTGTGAGTGTCCGCAACCGATCACCGCCAGGAGGCAATCCACAAGATGGAATGCAGCGAGGACAACGCCCGTGGATCCTCGACCTGCGGGGGTCCCATCCCTGGCGCTCTACCATAGGGCCAGGCCCATCACGAAGTCCGGTTTGGAACGCTCACCTGCCTCCCCAACCTTCTGCTTCCGGAGTCCTGTCCCTCATGGCCTCCATATTGGAAACCCTTAGTCCCGCAGCCACGCATCTCCCAACCACGCAGTCTCCATCGGCGCCTCCTGGTGCTTCAGACAACGCTCAGAGTGTGATAAACCTGTATGACCAAAATGAGGTCATCCCCATCCTTGACCGCCCGATCTACCCGAAAGACGGAGGCGCACACCAGGCCACCACCCGTCCTTCAACTCTGCTCCGGGAACGCTCCACTGCGCTGGCGTGCCCGGGTGGGCCGCTTCTTTTCCGTGCCATTTCTGGGCGGCAGCAACAAGCCCTGGGCGAGAAAGGGCCCTGGGCGAGAAAGGGCCCTGGGCCATGGAGAGCAGGGCTGTCCGCAGGGCTGCCCTACGCCGACCAATTCTCACGAGCGTTCTGCCCAAACGAATCCTGGTTTGGGCAGAACGCTCGTGAGAATTGGCCGGAAAACGCCGGGCGACGTCATTCGGGCGCTGCACGTCTGCTGGGGCGACCCCCCCCGGGGCCTTGAAGGGCATTGTGAGTGTCCGCAACCGATCACCGCCAGGAGGCAATCCACAAGATGGAATGCAGCGAGGACAACGCCCGTGGATCCTCGACCTGCGGGGATCCCATCCCTGGCGCTCTACCATAGGGCCAGGCCCATCACGAAGTCCGGTTTGGAACGCTCACCTGCCTCCCCAACCTTCTGCTTCCGGGGTCCTGTCCCTCATGGCCTCCATATTGGAAACCCTTAGTCCCGCAGCCACGCATCTCCCAACCACGCAGTCTGCATCGGCGTCCCCTGGTGCTTCGGACAACCCTCAGAGTGAGATAAACCTGTTCACCAAAATGAGGTCATCCCCATCCTTTGCCGCCCCATCTACCTGAAAGGCGGAGGCGCACACCAGTCCACCACCCGTCCTTCAACTCTGAGCCGGGAACACTCCACTGCGCCGGCGTGCCCAGTTGGGCCGCTTCTTTCCGTGCCATTTCGGAGCGGCAGCAACAAGCCCTGGGCGAGAAAGGGCCCTGGGCGATAAAGGGCCCTGGGCCATGGAGAGCAGGGCTGTCCGCAGGGCTGACCTACGCCGGCCAATTCTCACGAGCGTTCTGCCCAAACCAATCCTGGTTTGGGCAGAACGCTCGTGAGAATTGGCCGGAAAACGCCTGGCGAAGTCATTCGGGCGCTGCACGTCTGCTGGGCCGCCCCACCCCGGGGCCTTGAAGGGCATTGTGAGTGTCCGCACCGGATCGCCGCCAGGAGGCACTCCACAAGATGGAATGCAGCGAACAACGCCCGTGGATCCTCGATCTGCGGGGGTCCCATCCCTGGCGGTCTACCATGGGGCCTGGCCCATCACAAAGTCCGGTCTGGAACGCTCGCCTGCTTCCCCAACCTTCCGCTTCCGGGGTCCTGTCCCTCATGGCCTCCATATTGGAAACCCTTAGTCCCGCAGCCACGCATCTCCCAACCACGCAGTCTCCATCGGCGCCTCCTGGTGCTTCAGACAACGCTCAGAGTGTGATAAACCTGTATGACCAAAATGAGGTCATCCCCATCCTTGACCGCCCGATCTACCCGAAAGACGGAGGCGCACACCAGGCCACCACCCGTCCTTCAACTCTGCTCCGGGAACGCTCCACTGCGCAAGCGTGCCCAGGTGGGCCGCTTCTTTTCCGTGCCATTTCGGGGCGGCAGCAACAAGCCCTGGGCGAGAAATGGCCCTGGGCCATGGAGAGCAGGGCTGTCCGCAGGGCTGCCCTACGCCGACCAATTCTCACGAGCGTTCTGCCCAAACAAATCCTGGTTTGGGCAGAACGCTCGTGAGAATTGGCCGGAAAACGCCCGGCGAAGTCATTCGGGCGCTGCACGTCTGCTGGGCCGACCCCCCCGGGGCCTTGAAGGGCATTGTGAGTGTCCGCAACCGATCACCGCCAGGAGGCAATCCACAAGATGGAATGCAGCGAGGACAACGCCCGTGGATCCTCGACCTGCGGGGATCCCATCCCTGGCGCTCTACCATAGGGCCAGGCCCATCACGAAGTCCGGTTTGGAACGGTCACCTGCCTCCCCAACCTTCTGCTTCTGGGGTCCTGTCCCTCATGGCCTCCATATTGGAAACCCTTAGTCCCGCAGCAACGCATCTCCCAACCACGCAGTTTGCATCGGCGTCCCCTGGTGCTTCGGACAACCCTCAGAGTGAGATAAACCTGTTCACCAAAATGAGGTCATCCCCATCCTTTGCCGCCCCATCTACCTGAAAGACGGAGGCGCACACCAGTCCACCACCCGTCCTTCAACTCTGAGCCGGGAACACTCCACTGCGCCGGCGTGCCCAGTTGGGCCGCTTCTTTTCCGTGCCATTTCTGGGCGGCAGCAACAAGCCCTGGGCGAGAAAGGGCCCTGGGCGATAAAGGGCCCTGGGCCATGGAGAGCAGGGCTGTCCGCAGGGCTGACCTACGCCGGCCAATTCTCACGAGCGTTCTGCCCAAACCAATCCTGGTTTGGGCAGAACGCTCGTGAGAATTGGCCGGAAAACTCCTGGCGAAGTCATTCGGGCGCTGCACGTCTGCTGGGCCGCCCCACCCCGGGGCCTTGAAGGGCATTGTGAGTGTCCGCACCGGATCGCCGCCAGGAGGCACTCCACAAGATGGAATGCAGCGAGGACAACGCCCGTGGATCCTCGACCTGCGGGGGTCCCATCCCTGGCGGTCTACCATGGGGCCTCGCCCATCACAAAGTCCGGTCTGGAACGCTCGCCTGCTTCCCCAACCTTCCGCTTCCGGGGTCCTGTCCCTCATGGCCTCCATATTGGAAACCCTTAGTCCCGCAGCCACGCATCTCCCAACCACGCAGTCTCCATCGGCGCCTCCTGGTGCTTCAGACAACGCTCAGAGTGTGATAAACCTGTATGACCAAAATGAGGTCATCCCCATCCTTGACCGCCCGATCTACCCGAAAGACGGAGGCGCACACCAGGCCACCACCCGTCCTTCAACTCTGCTCCGGGAACGCTCCACTGCGCCGGCGTGCCCAGGTGGGCCGCTTCTTTTCCGTGCCATTTCGGGGCGGCAGCAACAAGCCCTGGGCGAGAAAGGGCCCTGGGCCATGGAGAGTAGGGCTGTCCGCAGGGCTGCCCTACGCCGGACAATTCTCACGAGCGTTCTGCCCAAACCAATCCTGGTTTGGGCAGAACGCTCGTGAGAATTGGCCGGAAAACGCCCGGCGAAGTCATTCGGGCGCTGCACGTCTGCTGGGCCGACCCCCCCGGGGCCTTGAAGGGCATTGTGAGTGTCCGCAACCGATCACCGCCAGGAGTCAATCCACAAGATGGAATGCAGCGAGGACAACGCCCGTGGATCCTCGACCTGCGGGGGTCCCATCCCTGGCGCTCTACCATAGGGCTAGGCCCATCACGAAGTCCGGTTTGGAACTGTCACCTGCCTCCCCAACCTTCTGCTTCCGGGGTCCTGTCCCTCATGGCCTCCATATTGGAAACCCTTAGTCCCGCAGCCACGCATCTCCCAACCACACAGTCTGCATCGGCGTCCCCTGGTGCTTCGGACAACCCTCAGAGTGAGATAAACCTGTTCACCAAAATGAGGTCATCCCCATCCTTTGCCGCCCCATCTACCTGAAAGACGGAGGCGCACACCAGTCCACCACCCGTCCTTCAACTCTGAGCCGGGAACACTCCACTGCGCCGGCGTGCCCAGTTGGGCCGCTTCTTTTCCGTGCCATTTCGGGGCGGCAGCAACAAGCCCTGGGCGAGAAAGGGCCCTGGGCGAGAAAGGGCCCTGGGCCATGGAGAGCAGGGCTGTCCGCAGGGCTGACCTACGCCGGCCAATTCTCACGAGCGTTCTGCCCAAACCAATCCTGGTTTGGGCAGAACGCTCGTGAGAATTGGCCGGAAAACGCCTGGCGAAGTCATTCGGGCGCTGCACGTCTGCTGGGCCGCCCCACCCCGGGGCCTTGAAGGGCATTGTGAGTGTCCGCACCGGATCGCCTCCAGGAGGCACTCCACAAGATGGAATGCAGCGAGGACAACGCCCGTGGATCCTCGACCTGCGGGGGTCCCATCCCTGGCGGTCTACCATGGGGCCTGGCCCATCACAAAGTCCGGTCTGGAACGCTCGCCTGCTTCCCCAACCTTCCGCTTCCGGGGTCCTGTCCCTCATGGCCTCCATATTGGAAACCCTTAGTCCCGCAGCCACGCATCTCCCAACCACGCAGTCTCCATCGGCGCCTCCTGGTGCTTCAGACAACGCTCAGAGTGTGATAAACCTGTATGACCAAAATGAGGTCATCCCCATCCTTGACCGCCCGATCTACCCGAAAGACGGAGGCGCACACCAGGCCACCACCCGTCCTTCAACTCTGCTCCGGGAACGCTCCACTGCGCCGGCGTGCCCAGGTGGGCCGCTTCTTTTCCGTGCCATTTCGGGGCGGCAGCAACAAGCCCTGGGCGAGAAAGGGCCCTGGGCCATGGAGAGTAGGGCTGTCCGCAGGGCTGCCCTACGCCGGACAATTCTCACGAGCGTTCTGCCCAAACCAATCCTGGTTTGGGCAGAACGCTCGTGAGAATTGGCCGGAAAACGCCCGGCGAAGTCATTCGGGCGCTGCACGTCTGCTGGGCCGACCCCCCCGGGGCCTTGAAGGGCATTGTGAGTGTCCGCAACCGATCACCGCCAGGAGTCAATCCACAAGATGGAATGCAGCGCGGACAACGCCCGTGGATCCTCGACCTGCGGGGGTCCCATCCCTGGCGCTCTACCATAGGGCTAGGCCCATCACGAAGTCCGGTTTGGAACTGTCACCTGCCTCCCCAACCTTCTGCTTCCGGGGTCCTGTCCCTCATGGCCTCCATATTGGAAACCCTTAGTCCCGCAGCCACGCATCTCCCAACCACACAGTCTGCATCGGCGTCCCCTGGTGCTTCGGACAACCCTCAGAGTGAGATAAACCTGTTCACCAAAATGAGGTCATCCCCATCCTTTGCCGCCCCATCTACCTGAAAGTCGGAGGCGCACACCAGTCCACCACCCGTCCTTCAACTCTGAGCCGGGAACACTCCACTGCGCCGGCGTGCCCAGTTGGGCCGCTTCTTTTCCGTGCCATTTCGGGGCGGCAGCAACAAGCCCTGGGCGAGAAAGGGCCCTGGGCGAGAAAGGGCCCTGGGCCATGGAGAGCAGGGCTGTCCGCAGGGCTGACCTACGCCGGCCAATTCTCACGAGCGTTCTGCCCAAACCAATCCTGGTTTGGGCAGAACGCTCGTGAGAATTGGCCGGAAAACGCCTGGCGAAGTCATTCGGGCGCTGCACGTCTGCTGGGCCGCCCCACCCCGGGGCCTTGAAGGGCATTGTGAGTGTCCGCACCGGATCGCCGCCAGGAGGCACTCCAGAAGATGGAATTCAGCGAGGACAAAGCCCGTGGATCCTCGACCTGCGGGGGTCCCATCCCTGGCGGTCTACCATGGGGCCTGGCCCATCACAAAGTCCGGTCTGGAACGCTCGCCTGCTTCCCCAACCTTCCGCTTCCGGGGTCCTGTCCCTCATGGCCTCCATATTGGAAACCCTTAGTCCCGCAGCCACGCATCTCCCAACCACGCAGTCTCCATCGGCGCCTCCTGGTGCTTCAGACAACGCTCAGAGTGTGATAAACCAGTATGACCAAAATGAGGTCATCCCCATCCTTGGCCGCCCGATCTACCCGAAAGACGGAGGCGCACACCAGGCCACCACCCGTCCTTCAACTCTGCTCCGGGAACGCTCCACTGCGCCGGCGTGCCCAGGTGGGCCGCTTCTTTTCCGTGCCATTTCGGGGCGGCAGCAACAAGCCCTGGGCGAGAAAGGGCCCTGGGCCATGGAGAGCAGGGCTGTCCGCAGGGCTGCCCTACGCCGGCCAATTCTCACGAGCGTTTTGCCCAAACGAATCCTGGTTTGGGCAGAACGCTCGTGAGAATTGGCCGGAAAACGCCCGGCGAAGTTATTCGGGCGCTGCACGTCTGCTGGGCCGACCCCCCTGGGGCCTTGAAGGGCATTGTGAGTGTCCGCAACCGATCACCGCCAGGAGGCAATCCACAAGATGGAATGCAGCGAGGACAACGCCCGTGGATCCTCGACCTGCGGGGGTCCCATCCCTGGCGCTCTACCATAGGGCCAGGCCCATCACGAAGTCCGGTTTGGAACGCTCACCTGCCTCCCCAACCTTCTGCTTCCGGGGTCCTGTCCCTCATGGCCTCCATATTGGAAACCCTTAGTCCCGCAGCCACGCATCTCCCAACCACGCAGTCTGCATCGGCGTCCCCTGGTGCTTCGGACAACCCTCAGAGTGAGATAAACCTGTTCACAAAAATGAGGTCATCCCCATCCTTTGCCGCCCCATCTACCTGAAAGACGGAGGCGCACACCAGTCCACCACCCGTCCTTCAACTCTGAGCCGGGAACACTCCACTGCGCCGGCGTGCCCAGTTGGGCCGCTTCTTTTCCGTGCCATTTCTGGGCGGCAGCAACAAGCCCTGGGCGAGAAAGGGCCCTGGGCGATAAAGGGCCCTGGGCCATGGAGAGCAGGGCTGTCCGCAGGGCTGACCTACGCCGGCCAATTCTCACGAGCGTTCTGCCCAAACCAATCCTGGTTTGGGCAGAACGCTCGTGAGAATTGGCCGGAAAACGCCTGGCGAAGTCATTCGGGCGCTGCACGTCTGCTGGGCCGCCCCACCCCGGGGCCTTGAAGGGCATTGTGAGTGTCCGCACCGGATCGCCGCCAGGAGGCACTCCACAAGATGGAATGCAGCGAGGACAACGCCCGTGGATCCTCGACCTGCGGGGGTCCCATCCCTGGCGGTCTACCATGGGGCCTGGCCCATCACAAAGTCCGGTCTGGAACGCTCGCCTGCTTCCCCAACCTTCCGCTTCCGGGGTCCTGTCCCTCATGGCCTCCATATTGGAAACCCTTAGTCCCGCAGCCACGCATCTCCCAACCACGCAGTCTCCATCGGCGCCTCCTGGTGCTTCAGACAACGCTCAAAGTGTGATAACCCTGTATGACCAAAATGAGGTCATCCCCATCCTTGACCGCCCGATCTACCCGAAAGACGGAGGCGCACACCAGGCCACCACCCGTCCTTCAACTCTGCTCCGGGAACGCTCCACTGCGCCGTCGTGCCCAGGTGGGCCGCTTCTTTTCCGTGCCATTTCGGGGCGGCAGCAACAAGCCCTGGGCGAGAAAGGGCCCTGGGCCATGGAGAGCAGGGCTGTCCGCAGGGCTGCCCTACGCCGGCCAATTCTCACGAGCGTTCTGCCCAAACCAATCCTGGTTTGGGCAGAACGCTCGTGAGAATTGCCCGGAAAACGCCCGGCGAAGTCATTCGGGCGCTGCACGTCTGCTGGGCCGACCCCCCCGGGGCCTTGAAGGGCATTGTGAGTGTCCGCACCGGATCGCCGCCAGGAGGCACTCCACAAGATGGAATGCAGCGAGGACAACGCCCGTGGATCCTCGACCTGCGGGGGTCCCATCCCTGGCGGTCTACCATGGGGCCTGGCCCATCACAAAGTCCGGTCTGGAACGCTCGCCTGCTTCCCCAACCTTCCGCTTCCGGGGTCCTGTCCCTCAGGGCCTCCATATAGGAAACCCTTAGTCCCGCAGCCAAGCATCTCCCAACCACGCAGTCTCCATCGGCGCCTCCTGGTGCTTCAGACAACGCTCAGAGTGTGATAAACCTGTATGACCAAAATGAGGTCATCCCCATCTTGACCGCCCGATCTACCCGAAAGACAGAGGCGCACACCAGGCCACCACCCGTCCTTCAACTCTGCTCCAGGAACGCTCCACTGCGCCGGCGTGCCCAGGTGGGCCGCTTCTTTTCCGTGCCATTTCGGGGCGGCAGCAACAAGCCCTGGGCGAGAAAGGGCCCTGGGCCATGGAGAGCAGGGCTGTCCGCAGGGCTGACCTATGCCGGCCAATTCTCACGAGCGTTCTGCCCAAACCAATCCTGGTTTGGGCAGAACGCTCGTGAGAATTGGCCGGAAAACGCCTGGCGAATTCATTCGGGCGCTGCACGTCTGCAGGGCCGCCCCACCCCGGGGCCTTGAAGGGCATTGTGAGTGTCCGCACCGGATCGCCGCCAGGAGGCACTCCACAAGATGGAATGCAGCGAGGACAACGCCCGTGGATCCTCGACCTGCGGGGGTCCCATCCCTGGCGGTCTACCATGGGGCCTGGCCCATCACAAAGTCCGGTCTGGAACGCTCGCCTGCTTCCCCAACCTTCCGCTTCCGGGGTCCTGTCCCTCATGGCCTCCATATTGGAAACCCTTAGTCCCGCAGCCACGCATCTCCCAACCACGCAGTCTCCATCGGCGCCTCCTGGTGCTTCAGACAACGCTCAGAGTGTGATAAACCTGTATGACCAAAATGAGGTCATCCCCATCCTTGACCGCCAGATCTACCCGAAAGACGGAGGCGCACACCAGGCCACCACCCGTCCTTCAACTCTGCTCCGGGAACGCTCCACTGCGCCGGCGTGCCCAGGTGGGCCGCTTCTTTTCCGTGCCATTTCGGGGCGGCAGCAAGAAGCACTGGGCGAGAAAGGGCCCTGGGCCATGGAGAGCAGGGCTGTCCGCAGGGCTGCCCTACGCCGGCCAATTCTCACGAGCGTTCTGCCCAAACCAATCCTGGTTTGGGCAGAACGCTCGTGAGAATTGGCCGGAAAACGCCCGGCGAAGTCATTCGGGCGCTGCACGTCTGCTGGGCCGACCCCCCCCGGGGCCTTGAAGGGCATTGTGAGTGTCCGCAACCGATCACCGCCAGGAGGCAATCCACAAGATGGAATGCAGCGAGGACAACGCCCGTGGATCCTCGACCTGCGGGGATCCCATCCCTGGCGCTCTACCATAGGGCCAGGCCCATCACGAAGTCCGGTTTGGAACGGTCACCTGCCTCCCCAACCTTCTGCTTCCGGGGTCCTGTCCCTCATGGCCTCCATATTGGAAACCCTTAGTCCCGCAGCCACGCATCTCCCAACCACGCAGTCTGCATCGGCGTCCCCTGGTGCTTCGGACAACCCTCAGAGTGAGATAAACCTGTTCACCAAAATGAGGTCATCCCCATCCTTTGCCGCCCCATCTACCTGAAAGACGGAGGCGCACACCAGTCCACCACCCGTCCTTCAACTCTGAGCCGGGAACACTCCACAGCGCCGGCGTGCCCAGTTGGGCCGCTTCTTTTCCGTGCCATTTCTGGGCGGCAGCAACAAGCCCTGGGCGAGAAAGGGCCCTGGGCGATAAAGGGCCCTGGGCCATGGAGAGCAGGGCTGTCCGCAGGGCTGACCTACGCCGGCCAATTCTCACGAGCGTTCTGCCCAAACCAATCCTGGTTTGGGCAGAACGCTCGTGAGAATTGGCCGGAAAACGCCTGGCGAAGTCATTCGGGCGCTGCACGTCTGCTGGGCCGCCCCACCCCGGGGCCTTGAAGGGCATTGTGAGTGTCCGCACCGGATCGCCGCCAGGAGGCACTCCACAAGATGGAATGCAGCGAGGACAACGCCCGTGGATCCTCGACCTGCGGGGGTCCCATCCCTGGCGGTCTACCATGGGGCCTGGCCCATCACAAAGTCCGGTCTGGAACGCTCGCCTGCTTCCCCAACCTTCCGCTTCCGGGGTCCTGTCCCTCATGGCCTCCATATTGGAAACCCTTAGTCCCGCAGCCACGCATCTCCCAACCACGCAGTCTCCATCGGCGCCTCCTGGTGCTTCAGACAACGCTCAGAGTGTGATAAACCTGTATGACCAAAATGAGGTCATCCCCATTCTTGACCGCCCGATCTACCCGAAAGACGGAGGCGCACACCAGGCCACCACCCGTCCTTCAACTCTGCTCCGGGAACGCTCCACTGCGCCGGCGTGCCCAGGTGGGCCGCTTCTTTTCCGTGCCATTTCGGGGCGGCAGCAACAAGCCCTGGGCGAGAAAGGGCCCTGGGCCATGGAGAGCAGGGCTGTCCGCAGGGCTGCCCTACGCCGGCCAATTCTCACGAGCGTTCTGCCCAAACGAATCCTGGTTTGGGCAGAACGCTCGTGAGAATTGGCCGGAAAACGCCCGGCGAAGTTATTCGGGCGCTGCACGTCTGCTGGGCCGACCCCCCTGGGGCCTTGAAGGGCATTGTGAGTGTCCGCAACCGATCACCGCCAGGAGGCAATCCACAAGATGGAATGCAGCGAGGACAACGCCCGTGGATCCTCGACCTGCGGGGGTCCCATCCCTGGCGCTCTACCATAGGGCCAGGCCCATCACGAAGTCCGGTTTGGAACGCTCACCTGCCTCCCCAACCTTCTGCTTCCGGGGTCCTGTCCCTCATGGCCTCCATATTGGAAACCCTTAGTCCCGCAGCCACGCATCTCCCAACCACGCAGTCTGCATCGGCGTCCCCTGGTGCTTCGGACAACCCTCAGAGTGAGATAAACCTGTTCACCAAAATGAGGTCATCCCCATCCTTTGCCGCCCCATCTACCTGAAAGACGGAGGCGCACACCAGTCCACCACCCGTCCTTCAACTCTGAGCCGGGAACACTCCACTGCGCTGGCGTGCCCAGTTGGGCCGCTTCTTTTCCGTGCCATTTCTGGGCGGCAGCAACAAGCCCTGGGCGAGAAAGGGCCCTGGGCGATAAAGGGCCCTGGGCCATGGAGAGCAGGGCTGTCCGCAGGGCTGACCTACGCCGGCCAATTCTCACGAGCGTTCTGCCCAAACCAATCCTGGTTTGGGCAGAACGCTCGTGAGAATTGGCCGGAGAACGCCTGGCGAAGTCATTAGGGCGCTGCACGTCTGCTGGGCCGCCCCACCCCGGGGCCTTGAAAGGCATTGTGAGTGTCCGCACCGGATCGCCGCCAGGAGGCACTCCACAAGATGGAATGCAGCGAGGACAACGCCTGTGGATCCTCGACCTGCGGGGGTCCCATCCCTGGCGGTCTACCATGGGGCCTGGCCCATCACAAAGTCCGGTCTGGAACGCTCGCCTGCTTCCCCAACCTTCCGCTTCCGGGGTCCTGTCCCTCATGGCCTCCATATTGGAAACCCTTAGTCCCGCAGCCACGCATCTCCCAACCACGCAGTCTCCATCGGCGCCTCCTGGTGCTTCAGACAACGCTCAAGGTGTGATAACCCTGTATGACCAAAATGAGGTCATCCCCATCCTTGACCGCCCGATCTACCCGAAAGACGGAGGCGCACACCAGGCCACCACCCGTCCTTCAACTCTGCTCCGGGAACGCTCCACTGCGCCGTCGTGCCCAGGTGGGCCGCTTCTTTTCCGTGCCATTTCGGGGCGGCAGCAACAAGCCCTGGGCGAGAAAGGGCCCTGGGCCATGGAGAGCAGGGCTGTCCGCAGGGCTGCCCTACGCCGGCCAATTCTCACGAGCGTTCTGCCCAAACCAATCCTGGTTTGGGCAGAACGCTCGTGAGAATTGCCCGGAAAACGCCCGGCGAAGTCATTCGGGCGCTGCACGTCTGCTGGGCCGACCCCCCCGGGGCCTTGAAGGGCATTGTGAGTGTCCGCAACCGATCACCGCCAGGAGGCAATCCACAAGATGGAATGCAGCGAGGACAACGCCCGTGGATCCTCGACCTGCGGGGGTCCCATCCCTGGCGCTCTACCATAGGGCCAACCCATCACGAAGTCCGGTTTGGAACGCTCACCTGCCTCCCCAACCTTCTGCTTCCGGGGTCCTGTCCCTCATGGCCTCCATATTGGAAACCCTTAGTCCCGCAGCCACGCATCTCCCAACCACGCAGTCTGCATCGGCGTCCCCTGGTGTTTCGGACAACCCTCAGAGTGAGATATACCTGTTCACCAAAATGAGGTCATCCCCATCCTTTGCCGCCCCATCTACCTGAAAGACGGAGGCGCACACCAGTCCACCACCCGTCCTTCAACTCTGAGCCGGGAACACTCCACTGCGCCGGCGTGCCCAGTTGGGCCGCTTCTTTTCCGTGCCATTTCTGGGCGGCAGCAACAAGCCGTGGGCGAGAAAGGGCCCTGGGCGATAAAGGGCCCTGGGCCATGGAGAGCAGGGCTGTCCGCAGGGCTGACCTACGCCGGCCAATTCTCACGAGCGTTCTGCCCAAACCAATCCTGGTTTGGGCAGAACGCTCGTGAGAATTGGCCGGAAAACGCCTGGCGAAGTCATTCGGGCGCTGCACGTCTGCTGGGCCGCCCCACCCCGGGGCCTTGAAGGGCATTGTGAGTGTCCGCACCGGATCGCCGCCAGGAGGGACTCCACAAGATGGAATGCAGCGAGGACAACGCCCGTGGATACTCGACCTGCGGGGGTCCCATCCCTGGCGGTCTACCATGGGGCCTGGCCCATCACAAAGTCCGGTCTGGAACGCTCGCCTGCTTCCCCAACCTTCCGCTTCCGGGGTCCTGTCCCTCATGGCCTCCATATTGGAAACCCTTAGTCCCGCAGCCACGCATCTCCCAACCACGCAGTCTCCATCGGCGCCTCCTGGTGCTTCAGACAACGCTCAGAGTGTGATAAACCTGTATGACCAAAATGAGGTCATCCCCATCCTTGGCCGCCCGATCTACCCGAAAGGCGTAGGCGCACACCAGGCCACCACCCGTCCTTCAACTCTGCTCCAGGAACGCTCCACTGCGCCGGCGTGCCCGGGTGGGCCGCTTCTTTTCCGTGCCATTTCGGGGCGGCAGCAAGAAGCCCTGGGCGAGAAAGGGCCCTGGGCCATGGAGAGCAGGGCTGTCCGCAGGGCTGCCCTACGCCGGCCAATTCTCACGAGCGTTCTGCCTAAACCAATCCTGGTTTGGGCAGAACGCTCGTGAGAATTGGCCGGAAAACGCCCGGCGAAGTCATTCGGGCGCTGCACGTCTGCTGGGCCGACCCCCCCGGGGCCTTGAAGGGCATTGTGAGTGTCCGCAACCGATCACCGCCAGGAGGCAATCCACAAGATGGAATGCAGCGAGGACAACGCCCGTGGATCCTCGACCTGCGGGGGTCCCATTCCTGGCGCTCTACCATAGGGCCAGGCCCATCACGAAGTCCGGTTTGGAACGCTCACCTGCCTCCCCAACCTTCTGCTCTCGGGGTCCTGTCCCTCATGGCCTCCATATTGGAAACCCTTAGTCCCGCAGCCACGCATCTCCCAACCACGCAGTCTGCATCGGCGTCCCCTGGTGCTTCGGACAACCCTCAGAGTGAGATAAACCTGTTCACCAAAATGAGGTCATCCCCATCCTTTGCCGCCCCATCTACCTGAAAGACGGAGGCGCACACCAGCCCACCACCCGTCCTTCAACTCTGAGCCGGGAACACTCCACTGCGCCGGCGTGCCCAGTTGGGCCGCTTCTTTTCCGTGCCATTTCTGGGCGGCAGCAACAAGCCCTGGGCGAGAAAGGGCCCTGGGCGATAAAGGGCCCTGGGCCATGGAGAGCAGGGCTGTCCGCAGGGCTGACCTACGCCGGCCAATTCTCACGAGCGTTCTGCCCAAACCAATCCTGGTTTGGGCAGAACGCTCGTGAGAATTGGCCGGAAAACGCCTGGCGAAGTCATTCGGGCGCTGCACGTCTGCTGGGCCGCCCCACCCCGGGGCCTTGAAGGGCATTGTGAGTGTCCGCACCGGATCGCCGCCAGGAGGCACTCCACAAGATGGAATGCAGCGAGGACAACGCCCGTGTATCCTCGACCTGCGGGGGTCCCATCCCTGGCGGTCTACCATGGGGCCTGGCCCATCACAAAGTCCGGTCTGGAACGCTCGCCTGCTTCCCCAACCTTCCGCTTCCGGGGTCCTGTCCCTCATGGCCTCCATATTGGAAACCCTTAGTCCCGCAGCCACGCATCTCCCAACCACGCAGTCTCCATCGGCGCCTCCTGGTGCTTCAGACAACGCTCAGAGTGTGATAAACCTGTATGACCAAAATGAGGTCATCCCCATCCTTGGCCGCCCGATCTACCCGAAAGACGGAGGCGCACACGAGGCCACCACCCGTCCATCAACTCTACTCCGGGAACGCTCCACTGCGCCGGCGTGCCCAGGTGGGCCGCTTCTTTTCCGTGCCATTTCGGGGCGGCAGCAACAAGCCCTGGGCGAGAAAGGGCCCTGGGCCATGGAGAGCAGGGCTGTCCGCAGGGCTGCCCTACGCCGGCCAATTCTCACGAGCGTTCTGCCTAAACCAATCCTGGTTTGGGCAGAACGCTCGTGAGAATTGGCCGGAAAACGCCCGGCGAAGTCATTCGGGCGCTGCACGTCTGCTGGGCCGACCCCCCCGGGGCCTTGAAGGGCATTGTGAGTGTCCGCAACCGATCACCGCCAGGAGGCAATCCACAAGATGGAATGCAGCGAGGACAACGCCCGTGGATCCTCGACCTGCGGGGGTCCCATTCCTGGCGCTCTACCATAGGGCCAGGCCCATCACGAAGTCCGGTTTGGAACGCTCACCTGCCTCCCCAACCTTCTGCTCTCGGGGTCCTGTCCCTCATGGCCTCCATATTGGAAACCCTTAGTCCCGCAGCCACGCATCTCCCAACCACGCAGTCTGCATCGGCGTCCCCTGGTGCTTCGGACAACCCTCAGAGTGAGATAAACCTGTTCACCAAAATGAGGTCATCCCCATCCTTTGCCGCCCCATCTACCTGAAAGACGGAGGCGCACACCAGTCCACCACCCGTCCTTCAACTCTGAGCCGGGAACACTCCACTGCGCCGGCGTGCCCAGTTGGGCCGCTTCTTTTCCGTGCCATTTCTGGGCGGCAGCAACAAGCCCTGGGCGAGAAAGGGCCCTGGGCGAGAAAGGGCTCTGGGCCATGGAGAGCAGGGCTGTCCGCAGGGCTGACCTACGCCGGCCAATTCTCACGAGCGTTCTGCCCAAACCAATCCTGGTTTGGGCAGAACGCTCGTGAGAATTGGCCGGAAAACGCCTGGCGAAGTCATTCGGGCGCTGCACGTCTGCTGGGCCGCCCCACCCCGGGGCCTTGAAGGGCATTGTGAGTGTCCGCACCGGATCGCCGCCAGGAGGCACTCCACAAGATGGAATGCAGCGAGGACAACGCCCGTGGATCCTCGACCTGCGGGGGTCCCATCCCTGGCGGTCTACCATGGGGCCTGGCCCATCACAAAGTCCGGTCTGGAACGCTCGCCTGCTTCCCCAACCTTCCGCTTCCGGGGTCCTGTCCCTCATGGCCTCCATATTGGAAACCCTTAGTCCCGCAGCCACGCATCTCCCAACCACGCAGTCTCCATCGGCGCCTCCTGGTGCTTCAGACAACGCTCAGAGTGTGATAAACCTGTATGACCAAAATGAGGTCATCCCCATCCTTGGCCGCCCGATCTACCCGAAAGACGGAGGCGCACACGAGGCCACCACCCGTCCTTCAACTCTACTCCGGGAACGCTCCACTGCGCCGGCGTGCCCTGGTGGGCCGCTTCTTTTCCGTGCCATTTCGGGGCGGCAGCAACAAGCCCTGGGCGAGAAAGGGCCCTGGGCCATGGAGAGCAGGGCTGTCCGCAGGGCTGCCCTACGCCGACCAATTCTCACGAGCGTTCTGCCCAAACGAATCCTGGTTTGGGCAGAACGCTCGTGAGAATTGGCCGGAAAACGCCCGGCGAAGTCATTCGGGCGCTGCACGTCTGCTGGGCCGACCCCCCCGGGGCCTTGAAGGGCATTGTGAGTGTCCGCAACCGATCACCGCCAGGAGGCAATCCACAAGATGGAATGCAGCGAGGACAACGCCCGTGGATCCTCGACCTGCGGGGGTCCCATCCCTGGCGCTCTACCATAGGGCCAGGCCCATCACGAAGTCCGGTTTGGAACGGTCACCTGCCTCCCCAACCTTCTGCTTCCGGGGTCCTGTCCCTCATGGCCTCCATATTGGAAACCCTTAGTCCCGCAGCCACGCATCTCCCAACCACGCAGTCTGCATCGGCGTCCCCTGGTGCTTCGGACAACCCTCAGAGTGAGATAAACCTGTTCACCAAAATGAGGTCATCCCCATCCTTTGCCGCCCCATCTACCTGAAAGACGGAGGCGCACACCAGTCCACCACCCGTCCTTCAACTCTGAGCCGGGAACACTCCACTGCGCCGGCGTGCCCAGTTGGGCCGCTTCTTTTCCGTGCCATTTCTGGGCGGCAGCAACAAGCCCTGGGCGAGAAAGTGCCCTGGGCGAGAAAGGGCTCTGGGCCATGGAGAGCAGGGCTGTCCGCAGGGCTGACCTACGCCTGCCAATTCTCACGAGCGTTCTGCCCAAACCAATCCTGGTTTGGGCAGAACGCTCGTGAGAATTGGCCGGAAAACGCCTGGCGAAGTCATTCGGGCGCTGCACGTCTGCTGGGCCGCCCCACCCCGGGGCCTTGAAGGGCATTGTGAGTGTCCGCACCGGATCGCCGCCAGGAGGCACTCCACAAGATGGAATGCAGCGAGGACAACGCCCGTGGATCCTCGACCTGCGGGGGTCCCATCCCTGGCGGTCTACCATGGGGCCTGGCCCATCACAACGTCCGGTCTGGAACGCTCGCCTGCTTCCCCAACCTTCCGCTTCCGGGGTCCTGTCCCTCATGGCCTCCATATTGGAAACCCTTAGTCCCGCAGCCACGCATCTCCCAACCACGCAGTCTCCATCGGCGCCTCCTGGTGCTTCAGACAACGCTCAGAGTGTGATAAACCTGTATGACCAAAATGAGGTCATCCCCATCCTTGGCCGCCCGATCTACCCGAAAGACGGAGGCGCACACGAGGCCACCACCCGTCCTTCAACTCTACTCCGGGAACGCTCCACTGCGCCGGCGTGCCCAGGTGGGCCGCTTCTTTTCCGTGCCATTTCGGGGCGGCAGCAACAAGCCCTGGGCGAGAAAGGGCCCTGGGCCATGGAGAGCAGGGCTGTCCGCAGGGCTGCCCTACGCCGACCAATTCTCACGAGCGTTCTGCCCAAACGAATCCTGGTTTGGGCAGAACGCTCGTGAGAATTGGCCGGAAAACGCCCGGCGAAGTCATTCGGGCGCTGCACGTCTGCTGGGCCGACCCCCCCGGGGCCTTGAAGGGCATTGTGAGTGTCCGCAACCGATCACCGCCAGGAGGCAATCCACAAGATGGAATGCAGCGAGGACAACGCCCGTGGATCCTCGACCTGCGGGGGTCCCATCCCTGGCGCTCTACCATAGGGCCAGGCCCATCACGAAGTCCGGTTTGGAACGCTCACCTGCCTCCCCAACCTTCTGCTTCCGGGGTCCTGTCCCTCATGGCCTCCATATTGGAAACCCTTAGTCCCGCAGCCACGCATCTCCCAACCACGCAGTCTGCATCGGCGTCCCCTGGTGCTTCGGACAACCCTCAGAGTGAGATAAACCTGTTCACCAAAATGAGGTCATCCCCATCCTTTGCCGCCCCATCTACCTGAAAGACGGAGGCGCACACCAGTCCACCACCCGTCCTTCAACTCTGAGCCGGGAACACTCCACTGCGCCGGCGTGCCCAGTTGGGCCGCTTCTTTTCCGTGCCATTTCTGGGCGGCAGCAACAAGCCCTGGGCGAGAAAGGGCCCTGGGCGATAAAGGGCCCTGGGCCATGGAGAGCAGGGCTGTCCGCAGGGCTGACCTACGCCGGCCAATTCTCACGAGCGTTCTGCCCAAACCAATCCTGGTTTGGGAGAACGCTCGTGAGAATTGGCCGGAAAACGCCTGGCGAAGTCATTCGGGCGCTGCACGTCTGCTGGGCCGCCCCACCCCGGGGCCTTGAAGGGCATTGTGAGTGTCCGCACCGGATCGCCGCCAGGAGGCACTCCACAAGATGGAATGCAGCGAGGACAACGCCCGTGGATCCTCGACCTTCGGGGGTCCCATCCCTGGCGGTCTACCATGGGGCCTGGCCCATCACAAAGTCCGGTCTGGAACGCTCGCCTGCTTCCCCAACCTTCCGCTTCCGGGGTCCTGTCCCTCATGGCCTCCATATTGGAAACCCTTAGTCCCGCAGCCACGCATCTCCCAACCACGCAGTCTCCATCGGCGCCTCCTGGTGCTTCAGACAACGCTCAGAGTGTGATAAACCTGTATGACCAAAATGAGGTCATCCCCATCCTTGACCGCCCGATCTACCCGAAAGACGGAGGCGCACACCAGGCCACCACCCGTCCTTCAACTCTGCTCCGGGAACGCTCCACTGCGCCGGCGTGCCCAGGTGGGCCGCTTCTTTTCCGTGCCATTTCGGGGCGGCAGCAAGAAGCCCTGGGCGAGAAAGGGCCCTGGGCCATGGAGAGCATGGCTGTCCGCAGGGCTGCCCTACGCCGGCCAATTCTCACGAGCGTTCTGCCTAAACCAATCCTGGTTTGGGCAGAACGCTCGTGAGAATTGGCCGGAAAACGCCCGGCGAAGTCATTCGGGCGCTGCACGTCTGCTGGGCCGACCCCCCCGGGGCCTTGAAGGGCATTGTGAGTGTCCGCAACCGATCACCGCCAGGAGGCAATCCACAAGATGGAATGCAGCGAGGACAACGCCCGTGGATCCTCGACCTGCGGGGGTCCCATTCCTGGCGCTCTACCATAGGGCCAGGCCCATCACGAAGTCCGGTTTGGAACGCTCACCTGCCTCCCCAACCTTCTGCTCTCGGGGTCCTGTCCCTCATGGCCTCCATATTGGAAACCCTTAGTCCCGCAGCCACGCATCTCCCAACCACGCAGTCTGCATCGGCGTCCCCTGGTGCTTCGGACAACCCTCAGAGTGAGATAAACCTGTTCACCAAAATGAGGTCATCCCCATCCTTTGCCGCCCCATCTACCTGAAAGACGGAGGCGCACACCAGTCCACCACCCGTCCTTCAACTCTGAGCCGGGAACACTCCACTGTGCCGGCGTGCCCAGTTGGGCCGCTTCTTTTCCGTGCCATTTCTGGGCGGCAGCAACAAGCCCTGGGCGAGAAAGGGCCCTGGGCGAGAAAGGGCTCTGGGCCATGGAGAGCAGGGCTGTCCGCAGGGCTGACCTACGCCGGCCAATTCTCACGAGCGTTCTGCCCAAACCAATCCTGGTTTGGGAGAACGCTCGTGAGAATTGGCCGGAAAACGCCTGGCGAAGTCATTCGGGCGCTGCACGTCTGCTGGGCCGCCCCACCCCGGGGCCTTGAAGGGCATTGTGAGTGTCCGCACCGGATCGCCGCCAGGAGGCACTCCACAAGATGGAATGCAGCGAGGACAACGCCCGTGGATCCTCGACCTTCGGGGGTCCCATCCCTGGCGGTCTACCATGGGGCCTGGCCCATCACAAAGTCCGGTCTGGAACGCTCGCCTGCTTCCCCAACCTTCCGCTTCCGGGGTCCTGTCCCTCATGGCCTCCATATTGGAAACCCTTAGTCCCGCAGCCACGCATCTCCCAACCACGCAGTCTCCATCGGCGCCTCCTGGTGCTTCAGACAACGCTCAGAGTGTGATAAACCTGTATGACCAAAATGAGGTCATCCCCATCCTTGACCGCCCGATCTACCTGAAAGACGGAGGCGCACACCAGGCCACCACCCGTCCTTCAACTCTGCTCCGGGAACGCTCCACTGCGCCGGCGTGCCCAGGTGGGCCGCTTCTTTTCCGTGCCATTTCGGGGCGGCAGCAAGAAGCCCTGGGCGAGAAAGGGCCCTGGGCCATGGAGAGCAGGGCTGTCCGCAGGGCTGCCCTACGCCGGCCAATTCTCACGAGCGTTCTGCCTAAACCAATCCTGGTTTGGGCAGAACGCTCGTGAGAATTGGCCGGAAAACGCCCGGCGAAGTCATTCGGGCGCTGCACGTCTGCTGGGCCGACCCCCCCGGGGCCTTGAAGGGCATTGTGAGTGTCCGCAACCGATCACCGCCAGGAGGCAATCCACAAGATGGAATGCAGCGAGGACAACGCCCGTGGATCCTCGACCTGCGGGGGTCCCATTCCTGGCGCTCTACCATAGGGCCAGGCCCATCACGAAGTCCGGTTTGGAACGCTCACCTGCCTCCCCAACCTTCTGCTCTCGGGGTCCTGTCCCTCATGGCCTCCATATTGGAAACCCTTAGTCCCGCAGCCACGCATCTCCCAACCACGCAGTCTGCATCGGCGTCCCCTGGTGCTTCGGACAACCCTCAGAGTGAGATAAACCTGTTCACCAAAATGAGGTCATCCCCATCCTTTGCCGCCCCATCTACCTGAAAGACGGAGGCGCACAATAGTCCACCACCCGTCCTTCAACTCTGAGCCGGGAACACTCCACTGCGCCGGCGTGCCCAGTTGGGCCGCTTCTTTTCCGTGCCATTTCTGGGCGGCAGCAACAAGCCCTGGGCGAGAAAGGGCCCTGAGCGAGAAAGGGCTCTGGGCCATGGAGAGCAGGGCTGTCCGCAGGGCTGACCTACGCCGGCCAATTCTCACGAGCGTTCTGCCCAAACCAATCCTGGTTTGGGAGAACGCTCGTGAGAATTGGCCGGAAAACGCCTGGCGAAGTCATTCGGGCGCTGCACGTCTGCTGGGCCGCCCCACCCCGGGGCCTTGAAGGGCATTGTGAGTGTCCGCACCGGATCGCCGCCAGGAGGCACTCCACAAGATGGAATGCAGCGAGGACAACGCCCGTGGATCCTCGACCTTCGGGGGTCCCATCCCTGGCGGTCTACCATGGGGCCTGGCCCATCACAAAGTCCGGTCTGGAACGCTCGCCTGCTTCCCCAACCTTCCGCTTCCGGGGTCCTGTCCCTCATGGCCTCCATATTGGAAACCCTTAGTCCCGCAGCCACGCATCTCCCAACCACGCAGTCTCCATCGGCGCCTCCTGGTGCTTCAGACAACGCTCAGAGTGTGATAAACCTGTATGACCAAAATGAGGTCATCCCCATCCTTGACCGCCCGATCTACCCGAAAGACGGAGGCGCACACCAGGCCACCACCCGTCCTTCAACTCTGCTCCGGGAACGCTCCACTGCGCCGGCGTGCCCAGGTGGGCCGCTTCTTTTCCGTGCCATTTCGGGGCGGCAGCAACAAGCCCTGGGCGAGAAAGGGCCCTGGGCCATGGAGAGCAGGGCTGTCCGCAGGGCTGCCCTACGCCGGCCAATTCTCACGAGCGTTCTGCCTAAACCAATCCTGGTTTGGGCAGAACGCTCGTGAGAATTGGCCGGAAAACGCCCGGCGAAGTCATTCGGGCGCTGCACGTCTGCTGGGCCGACCCCCCCGGGGCCTTGAAGGGCATTGTGAGTGTCCGCAACCGATCACCGCCAGGAGGCAATCCACAAGATGGAATGCAGCGAGGACAACGCCCGTGGATCCTCGACCTGCGGGGGTCCCATTCCTGGCGCTCTACCATAGGGCCAGGCCCATCACGAAGTCCGGTTTGGAACGCTCACCTGCCTCCCCAACCTTCTGCTCTCGGGGTCCTGTCCCTCATGGCCTCCATATTGGAAACCCTTAGTCCCGCAGCCACGCATCTCCCAACCACGCAGTCTGCATCGGCGTCCCCTGGTGCTTCGGACAACCCTCAGAGTGAGATAAACCTGTTCACCAAAATGAGGTCATCCCCATCCTTTGCCGCCCCATCTACCTGAAAGACGGAGGCGCACACCAGTCCACCACCCGTCCTTCAACTCTGAGCCGGGAACACTCCACTGCGCCGGCGTGCCCAGTTGGGCCGCTTCTTTTCCGTGCCATTTCTGGGCGGCAGCAACAAGCCCTGGGCGAGAAAGGGCCCTGGGCGAGAAAGGGCTCTGGGCCATGGAGAGCAGGGCTGTCCGCAGGGCTGACCTACGCCGGCCAATTCTCACGAGCGTTCTGCCCAAACCAATCCTGGTTTGGGCAGAACGCTCGTGAGAATTGGCCGGAAAACGCCTGGCGAAGTCATTCGGGCGCTGCACGTCTGCTGGGCCGCCCCACCCCGGGGCCTTGAAGGGCATTGTGAGTGTCCGCACCGGATCGCCGCCAGGAGGCACTCCACAAGATGGAATGCAGCGAGGACAACGCCCGTGGATCCTCGACCTGCGGGGGTCCCATCCCTGGCGGTCTACCATGGGGCCTGGCCCATCACAAAGTCCGGTCTGGAACGCTCGCCTGCTTCCCCAACCTTCCGCTTCCGGGGTCCTGTCCCTCATGGCCTCCATATTGGAAACCCTTAGTCCCGCAGCCACGCATCTCCCAACCACGCAGTCTCCATCGGCGCCTCCTGGTGCTTCAGACAACGCTCAGAGTGTGATAAACCTGTATGACCAAAATGAGGTCATCCCCATCCTTGGCCGCCCGATCTACCCGAAAGACGGAGGCGCACACGAGGCCACCACCCGTCCTTCAACTCTACTCCGGGAACGCTCCACTGCGCCGGCGTGCCCAGGTGGGCCGCTTCTTTTCCGTGCCATTTCGGGGCGGCAGCAACAAGCCCTGGGCGAGAAAGGGCCCTGGGCCATGGAGAGCAGGGCTGTCCGCAGGGCTGCCCTACGCCGACCAATTCTCACGAGCGTTCTGCCCAAACGAATCCTGGTTTGGGCAGAACGCTCGTGAGAATTGGCCGGAAAACGCCCGGCGAAGTCATTCGGGCGCTGCACGTCTGCTGGGCCGACCCCCCCGGGGCCTTGAAGGGCATTGTGAGTGTCCGCAACCGATCACCGCCAGGAGGCAATCCACAAGATGGAATGCAGCGAGGACAACGCCCGTGGATCCTCGACCTGCGGGGGTCCCATCCCTGGCGCTCTACCATAGGGCCAGGCCCATCACGAAGTCCGGTTTGGAACGGTCACCTGCCTCCCCAACCTTCTGCTTCCGGGGTCCTGTCCCTCATGGCCTCCATATTGGAAACCCTTAGTCCCGCAGCCACGCATCTCCCAACCACGCAGTCTGCATCGGCGTCCCCTGGTGCTTCGGACAACCCTCAGAGTGAGATAAACCTGTTCACCAAAATGAGGTCATCCCCATCCTTTGCCGCCCCATCTACCTGAAAGACGGAGGCGCACACCAGTCCACCACCCGTCCTTCAACTCTGAGCCGGGAACACTCCACTGCGCCGGCGTGCCCAGTTGGGCCGCTTCTTTTCCGTGCCATTTCTGGGCGGCAGCAACAAGCCCTGGGCGAGAAAGGGCCCTGGGCGAGAAAGGGCTCTGGGCCATGGAGAGCAGGGCTGTCCGCAGGGCTGACCTACGCCTGCCAATTCTCACGAGCGTTCTGCCCAAACCAATCCTGGTTTGGGCAGAACGCTCGTGAGAATTGGCCGGAAAACGCCTGGCGAAGTCATTCGGGCGCTGCACGTCTGCTGGGCCGCCCCACCCCGGGGCCTTGAAGGGCATTGTGAGTGTCCGCACCGGATCGCCGCCAGGAGGCACTCCACAAGATGGAATGCAGCGAGGACAACGCCCGTGGATCCTCGACCTGCGGGGGTCCCATCCCTGGCGGTCTACCATGGGGCCTGGCCCATCACAAAGTCCGGTCTGGAACGCTCGCCTGCTTCCCCAACCTTCCGCTTCCGGGGTCCTGTCCCTCATGGCCTCCATATTGGAAACCCTTAGTCCCGCAGCCACGCATCTCCCAACCACGCAGTCTCCATCGGCGCCTCCTGGTGCTTCAGACAACGCTCAGAGTGTGATAAACCTGTATGACCAAAATGAGGTCATCCCCATCCTTGGCCGCCCGATCTACCCGAAAGACGGAGGCGCACACGAGGCCACCACCCGTCCTTCAACTCTACTCCGGGAACGCTCCACTGCGCCGGCGTGCCCAGGTGGGCCGCTTCTTTTCCGTGCCATTTCGGGGCGGCAGCAACAAGCCCTGGGCGAGAAAGGGCCCTGGGCCATGGAGAGCAGGGCTGTCCGCAGGGCTGCCCTACGCCGACCAATTCTCACGAGCGTTCTGCCCAAACGAATCCTGGTTTGGGCAGAACGCTCGTGAGAATTGGCCGGAAAACGCCCGGCGAAGTCATTCGGGCGCTGCACGTCTGCTGGGCCGACCCCCCCGGGGCCTTGAAGGGCATTGTGAGTGTCCGCAACCGATCACCGCCAGGAGGCAATCCACAAGATGGAATGCAGCGAGGACAACGCCCGTGGATCCTCGACCTGCGGGGGTCCCATCCCTGGCGCTCTACCATAGGGCCAGGCCCATCACGAAGTCCGGTTTGGAACGCTCACCTGCCTCCCCAACCTTCTGCTTCCGGGGTCCTGTCCCTCATGGCCTCCATATTGGAAACCCTTAGTCCCGCAGCCACGCATCTCCCAACCACGCAGTCTGCATCGGCGTCCCCTGGTGCTTCGGACAACCCTCAGAGTGAGATAAACCTGTTCACCAAAATGAGGTCATCCCCATCCTTTGCCGCCCCATCTACCTGAAAGACGGAGGCGCACACCAGTCCACCACCCGTCCTTCAACTCTGAGCCGGGAACACTCCACTGCGCCGGCGTGCCCAGTTGGGCCGCTTCTTTTCCGTGCCATTTCTGGGCGGCAGCAACAAGCCCTGGGCGAGAAAGGGCCCTGGGCGATAAAGGGCCCTGGGCCATGGAGAGCAGGGCTGTCCGCAGGGCTGACCTACGCCGGCCAATTCTCACGAGCGTTCTGCCCAAACCAATCCTGGTTTGGGAGAACGCTCGTGAGAATTGGCCGGAAAACGCCTGGCGAAGTCATTCGGGCGCTGCACGTCTGCTGGGCCGCCCCACCCCGGGGCCTTGAAGGGCATTGTGAGTGTCCGCACCGGATCGCCGCCAGGAGGCACTCCACAAGATGGAATGCAGCGAGGACAACGCCCGTGGATCCTCGACCTTCGGGGGTCCCATCCCTGGCGGTCTACCATGGGGCCTGGCCCATCACAAAGTCCGGTCTGGAACGCTCGCCTGCTTCCCCAACCTTCCGCTTCCGGGGTCCTGTCCCTCATGGCCTCCATATTGGAAACCCTTAGTCCCGCAGCCACGCATCTCCCAACCACGCAGTCTCCATCGGCGCCTCCTGGTGCTTCAGACAACGCTCAGAGTGTGATAAACCTGTATGACCAAAATGAGGTCATCCCCATCCTTGACCGCCCGATCTACCCGAAAGACGGAGGCGCACACCAGGCCACCACCCGTCCTTCAACTCTGCTCCGGGAACGCTCCACTGCGCCGGCGTGCCCAGGTGGGCCGCTTCTTTTCCGTGCCATTTCGGGGCGGCAGCAAGAAGCCCTGGGCGAGAAAGGGCCCTGGGCCATGGAGAGCAGGGCTGTCCGCAGGGCTGCCCTACGCCGGCCAATTCTCACGAGCGTTCTGCCTAAACCAATCCTGGTTTGGGCAGATCGCTCGTGAGAATTGGCCGGAAAACGCCCGGCGAAGTCATTCGGGCGCTGCACGTCTGCTGGGCCGACCCCCCCGGGGCCTTGAAGGGCATTGTGAGTGTCCGCAACCGATCACCGCCAGGAGGCAATCCACAAGATGGAATGCAGCGAGGACAACGCCAGTGGATCCTCGACCTGCGGGGGTCCCATCCCTGGCGCTCTACCATAGGGCCAGGCACATCACGAAGTCCGGTTTGGAACGGTCACCTGCCTCCCCAACCTTCTGCTCTCGGGGTCCTGTCCCTCATGGCCTCCATATTGGAAACCCTTAGTCCCGCAGCCACGCATCTCCCAACCACGCAGTCTGCATCGGCGTCCCCTGGTGCTTCGGACAACCCTCAGAGTGAGATAAACCTGTTCACCAAAATGAGGTCATCCCCATCCTTTGCCGCCCCATCTACCTGAAAGACGGAGGCGCACACCAGTCCACCACCCGTCCTTCAACTCTGAGCAGGGAACACTCCACTGCGCCGGCGTGCCCAGTTGGGCCGCTTCTTTTCCGTGCCATTTCTGGGCGGCAGCAACAAGCCCTGGGCGAGAAAGGGCCCTGGGCGATAAAGGGCCCTGGGCCATGGAGAGCAGGGCTGTCCGAAGGACTGACCTACGCCGGCGAATTCTCACGAGCGTTCTGCCCAAACCAATCCTGGTTTGGGAGAACGCTCGTGAGAATTGGCCGGAAAACGCCTGGCGAAGTCATTCGGGCGCTGCACGTCTGCTGGGCCGCCCCACCCCGGGGCCTTGAAGGGCATTGTGAGTGTCCGCACCGGATCGCCGCCAGGAGGCACTCCACAAGATGGAATGCAGCGAGGACAACGCCCGTGGATCCTCGACCTGCGGGGGTCCCATCCCTGGCGGTCTACCATGGGGCCTGGCCCATCACAAAGTCCGGTCTGGAACGCTCGCCTGCTTCCCCAACCTTCCGCTTCCGGGGTCCTGTCCCTCATGGCCTCCATATTGGAAACCCTTAGTCCCGCAGCCACGCATCTCCCAACCACGCAGTCTCCATCGGCGCCTCCTGGTGCTTCAGACAACGCTCAGAGTGTGATAAACCTGTATGACCAAAATGAGGTCATCCCCATCCTTGACCGCCCGATCTACCCGAAATACGGAGGCGCACACCAGGCCACCACCCGTCCTTCAACTCTGCTCCGGGAACGCTCCACTGCGCCGGCGTGCCCAGGTGGGCCGCTTCTTTTCCGTGCCATTTCGGGGCGGCAGCAAGAAGCCCTGGGCGAGAAAGGGCCCTGGGCCATGGAGAGCAGGGCTGTCCGCAGGGCTGACCTACGCCGGCCAATTCTCACGAGCGTTCTGCCTAAACCAATCCTGGTTTGGGCAGATCGCTCGTGAGAATAGGCCGGAAAACGCCCGGCGAAGTCATTCGGGCGCTGCACGTCTGCTGGGCCGACCCCCCCGGGGCCTTGAAGGGCATTGTGAGTGTCCGCAACCGATCACCGCCAGGAGGCAATCCACAAGATGGAATGCAGCGAGGACAACGCCCGTGGATCCTCGACCTGCGGGGGTCCCATCCCTGGCGCTCTACCATAGGGCCAGGCCCATCACGAAGTCCGGTTTGGAACGCTCACCTGCCTCCCCAACCTTCTGCTCTCGGGGTCCTGTCCCTCATGGCCTCCATATTGGAAACCCTTAGTCCCGCAGCCACGCATCTCCCAACCACGCAGTCTGCATCGGCGTCCCCTGGTGCTTCGGACAACCCTCAGAGTGAGATAAACCTGTTCACCAAAATGAGGTCATCCCCATCCTTTGCCGCCCCATCTACCTGAAAGACGGAGGCGCACACCAGTCCACCACCCGTCCTTCAACTCTGAGCCGGGAACACTCCACTGCGCCGGCGTGCCCAGTTGGGCCGCTTCTTTTCCGTGCCATTTCTGGGCGGCAGCAACAAGCCCTGGGCGAGAAAGGGCCCTGGGCGATAAAGGGCCCTGGGCCATGGAGAGCAGGGCTGTCCGCAGGACTGACCTACGCCGGCCAATTCTCACGAGCGTTCTGCCCAAACCAATCCTGGTTTGGGAGAACGCTCGTGAGAATTGGCCGGAAAACGCCTGGCGAAGTCATTCGGGCGCTGCACGTCTGCTGGGCCGCCCCACCCCGGGGCCTTGAAGGGCATTGTGAGTGTCCGCACCGGATCGCCGCCAGGAGGCACTCCACAAGATGGAATGCAGCGAGGACAACGCCCGTGGATCCTCGACCTGCGGGGGTCCCATCCCTGGCGGTCTACCATGGGGCCTGGCCCATCACAAAGTCCGGTCTGGAACGCTCGCCTGCTTCCCCACCCTTCCGCTTCCGGGGTCCTGTCCCTCATGGCCTCCATATTGGAAACCCTTAGTCCCGCAGCCACGCATCTCCCAACCACGCAGTCTCCATCGGCGCCTCCTGGTGCTTCAGACAACGCTCAGAGTGTGATAAACCTGTATGACCAAAATGAGGTCATCCCCATCCTTGACCGCCCGATCTACCCGAAAGACGGAGGCGGACACCAGGCCACCACCCGTCCTTCAACTCTGCTCCGGGAACGCTCCACTGCGCCGGCGTGCCCAGGTGGGCCGCTTCTTTTCCGTGCCATTTCGGGGCGGCAGCAACAAGCCCTGGGCGAGAAAGGGCCCTGGGCCATGGAGAGCAGGGCTGTCCGCAGGGCTGCCCTACGCCGGCCAATTCTCACGAGCGTTCTGCCCAAACCAATCCTGGTTTGGGCAGAACGCTCGTGAGAATTGGCCGGAAAACGCCCGGCGAAGTCATTCGGGCGCTGCACGTCTGCTGGGCCGACCCCCCCGGGGCCTTGAAGGGCATTGTGAGTGTCCGCAACCGATCACCGCCAGGAGGCAATCCACAAGATGGAATGCAGCGAGGACAACGCCCGTGGATCCTCGACCTGCGGGGGTCCCATCCCTGGCGCTCTACCATAGGGCCAGGCCCATCACGAAGTCCGGTTTGGAACGCTCACCTGCCTCCCCAACCTTCTGCTTCCGGGGTCCTGTCCCTCATGGCCTCCATATTGGAAACCCTTAGTCCCGCAGCCACGCATCTCCCAACCACGCAGTCTGCATCGGCGTCCCCTGGTGCTTCGGACAACCCTCAGAGTGAGATAAACCTGTTCACCAAAATGAGGTCATCCCCATCCTTTGCCGCCCCATCTACCTGAAAGACGGAGGCGCACACCAGTCCACCACCCGTCCTTCAACTCTGAGCAGGGAACACTCCACTGCGCCGGCGTGCCCAGTTGGGCCGCTTCTTTTCCGTGCCATTTCTGGGCGGCAGCAACAAGCCCTGGGCGAGAAAGGGCCCTGGGCGATAAAGGGCCCTGGGCCATGGAGAGCAGGGCTGTCCGAAGGACTGACCTACGCCGGCCAATTCTCACGAGCGTTCTGCCCAAACCAATCCTGGTTTGGGAGAACGCTCGTGAGAATTGGCCGGAAAACGCCTGGCGAAGTCATTCGGGCGCTGCACGTCTGCTGGGCCGCCCCACCCCGGGGCCTTGAAGGGCATTGTGAGTGTCCGCACCGGATCGCCGCCAGGAGGCACTCCACAAGATGGAATGCAGCGAGGACAACGCCCGTGGATCCTCGACCTGCGGGGGTCCCATCCCTGGCGGTCTACCATGGGGCCTGGCCCATCACAAAGTCCGGTCTGGAACGCTCGCCTGCTTCCCCAACCTTCCGCTTCCGGGGTCCTGTCCCTCATGGCCTCCATATTGGAAACCCTTAGTCCCGCAGCCACGCATCTCCCAACCACGCAGTCTCCATCGGCGCCTCCTGGTGCTTCAGACAACGCTCAGAGTGTGATAAACCTGTATGACCAAAATGAGGTCATCCCCATCCTTGACCGCCCGATCTACCCGAAATACGGAGGCGCACACCAGGCCACCACCCGTCCTTCAACTCTGCTCCGGGAACGCTCCACTGCGCCGGCGTGCCCAGGTGGGCCGCTTCTTTTCCGTGCCATTTCGGGGCGGCAGCAAGAAGCCCTGGGCGAGAAAGGGCCCTGGGCCATGGAGAGCAGGGCTGTCCGCAGGGCTGACCTACGCCGGCCAATTCTCACGAGCGTTCTGCCTAAACCAATCCTGGTTTGGGCAGATCGCTCGTGAGAATAGGCCGGAAAACGCCCGGCGAAGTCATTCGGGCGCTGCACGTCTGCTGGGCCGACCCCCCCGGGGCCTTGAAGGGCATTGTGAGTGTCCGCAACCGATCACCGCCAGGAGGCAATCCACAAGATGGAATGCAGCGAGGACAACGCCCGTGGATCCTCGACCTGCGGGGGTCCCATCCCTGGCGCTCTACCATAGGGCCAGGCCCATCACGAAGTCCGGTTTGGAACGGTCACCTGCCTCCCCAACCTTCTGCTTCCGGGGTCCTGTCCCTCATGGCCTCCATATTGGAAACCCTTAGTCCCGCAGCCACGCATCTCCCAACCACGCAGTCTGCATCGGCGTCCCCTGGTGCTTCGGACAACCCTCAGAGTGAGATAAACCTGTTCACCAAAATGAGGTCATCCCCATCCTTTGCCGCCCCATCTACCTGAAAGACGGAGGCGCACACCAGTCCACCACCCGTCCTTCAACTCTGAGCCGGGAACACTCCACTGCGCCGGCGTGCCCAGTTGGGCCGCTTCTTTTCCGTGCCATTTCTGGGCGGCAGCAACAAGCCCTGGGCGAGAAAGTGCCCTGGGCGAGAAAGGGCTCTGGGCCATGGAGAGCAGGGCTGTCCGCAGGGCTGACCTACGCCTGCCAATTCTCACGAGCGTTCTGCCCAAACCAATCCTGGTTTGGGCAGAACGCTCGTGAGAATTGGCCGGAAAACGCCTGGCGAAGTCATTCGGGCGCTGCACGTCTGCTGGGCCGCCCCACCCCGGGGCCTTGAAGGGCATTGTGAGTGTCCGCACCGGATCGCCGCCAGGAGGCACTCCACAAGATGGAATGCAGCGAGGACAACGCCCGTGGATCCTCGACCTGCGGGGGTCCC
>NW_028135182.1:0-136000 GCF_964662115.1 Mustela nivalis
AAGAGATGATGACCTAAGGCCATGGCGGGTTTTATGTGCTCAGTGTGTGGTCAGCTTTCTGGGTGTTGGTCAGGAGGTCTGGGCTCAGGTTCTGTTCGACAGTGCATTAGTGCCCAGGTTAGACTATATAATTTGGGTAAAGTCGAGTGCTCTGTAGGTTTACCCTCATTTAAGGTGCCTGGTCAGCTCATGAGGCAATAATTTTTTTTCTAGAGGGCAGGCAGAGTGCTGCATTGTGGGTCCGGAATTGCCAAACTTGAGGGCTTCGAGGCCAGGAGTGTGAGGACGGAAGTCTGAGAAGACAAGCTAGACTTGGGTTTCAGGGCGAGGGCACGGCAGGTACCCCCTGCAGATCTTAACAAATATCTCATGCATCTGAAGTCAGGGCGAGGATCAGACGTTGACTCAGGTTGGAGTTTCTGAGCATGACGGCCGCTTCATGAAGGGAGCGGAATCTCGAGGCCATTGAGGTTTTCCCACGTTGGGAGTTGTGGGATGCCCCCTTCAAGGATTCCTTCTGCGAGACAATTGAGACCTGTTGGACAGCTCCAGGACATCCCATATGGAATGACTCCAGAGCACCGTTCGGGGATGGATGCCTGGGAAGCCCGCCTCGCATTCCAATTGTCTCCTAGCAACAAGACAGTTTAGATCTGATGGCTCTACGGGAGCAACCGGGGCGGCTGAGTTTAAATGGACGTTCGTGAGGATGGATCCTAATGTGTTTTTGTGTCCATGAGGGCCTTGGAATGGGGCGGTGGCACCGGGACCCTGAAGCACACTCCTAAGCTTTGGACATGGCTCCCATGCACAGGTTTCCTTCTGGAGGTGAGATGAGTTCTGATGGGTGCCTAAGGAAACACCTATGCTCGTATTGGAATCAGGCTTTTGAGGACACATGCCAGTAACCCAAAGCAATGGATCCTATTATGGCCTAGGTTCCTGTCTGGTTCAATCTTCTTCTCTGGGGACATCCATCTATGGTATGAGTGGAGGTCGATTATCAGCTAGCGTTAGACAGCCCTTGTTTGTTCCGGGCGACCTACACTATTGGGATGGCCTCAGGGACTTTGGAGGTTTCTCCTAATTTGTACGATTTTGGACCATGGAAAGGGCAGAATTCCCATGGATTGGTAGGCACAGTCCTAATGTGTGCCTCCAGGGGCCCAGCCTGGATGTTGTGGGGCCCAAGACTTTGAGGACAGAATTCTGAAAACACAAACTCAGCTTAGGTTTGGGGACGTAGGTATGGCAGGCCCGATCGACAAACCATGAGAAGAACTCTTCAGGATATGAAGAAAGTGCGAGTCTGAGGCGCTTGCTCAGGTTTTTGTCTCTGGATTTTGTATCAGCGATGGCCGTGGAATGTCGGGGAGGCCTCATGGGCCATGGACGAATCTTCCTCTCTGAGGATTTGGCCCGATTCCCAATTGCTTTTCGTCAATCTGTGGGATGGGAGGTCTCCTTTCAGGTTTGTTACCTCAGGTGTCCCACCAAAAGAGGAATAACAAAGCCAAGCCGTGGGGAAGACTGAAGGGACAACCCGAACTATGGTTAAAAATTGGGTCCTAGGGGCATGGCAAGCCCAATATGCTATCTCTTCATCCAGTCACTGAGTGGCCTTACTTGAGGACTGGGCTCAGCCTGAGCGTCACAATGTGTGTTTGTGACCAATGTGGCCCATGAGCATGGGCGGGGCCTCATGGGCCACACTGGTTTCAACTACACTGAACGTTGGACAACATGCCAACCACAAGGTTTCTTGCCATGGGGAAGGAGTTCTGATTTCTGCATCACCTTCAACCCTGGGCAGTGATTGGAGATATGGCCTAGGTTCTGAAACCTTAAACCCGAGGTTGGGAAGAGATGACGACCTAAGGCCATGGCGGCTCGATGTGCTCAGTGTGCGGCCAGCTGTCTGGGAGGGGCCAGGGGGTCCAGGCTCAGGCTGTGTCAGAAAGGGCATTAGTGCCCTGGTCAGCCTATGTATTTGGGGTACAGCCAAGGTCGGTGCAGGTTGATCCTCATTTGGGGTTACTGGGTAGCCCCAGAGGACAATGTTTTTCTTCTGGATGGCCGGCAGAGTGCTGCATTGTAGTTCTGAATTGCCAAACTGGAGGGCTTGTGGGCCAGTAGTCTGACGACAAAAGTCTGAGAACACAAGCTAGGCTTAGGTTTCTGGGTGAGGCCATGGCAGGCACAATCTACAGACCTGAATCGAGATCTCGTGCATCTGAAGTCAGGGCGAGGATCAGATGATCGCTCAGGTTGGAGTTTCTGACCCTGATGGCCCCTTCATGAATGGGGCGGGCATCACGAGGCCATGGGTGTTTTCCCACGATGGGAGTTGTGAGAAGCTCCAAACTGCAGAGAGTCTTCTGCAGAACAATTGAGACCTGTTGTTTGGCTCCAGGCCAATGACTCTGAGCAGGGTACTAAGGATGGATGGCTGGGTAGCCCATCTCGCATTCCAATTGTCTCCTCGCAACAAGACAGGTTAGATCTCCTGGATCTGTGGGGAGCAACCGAGGACGCTGAGTTGAAATGGACACCCCTGGGGATGGGTCCTAACGTGCTTTTGTGTCTATGGAGACCTTGGAATGAAGCGGTGGCACTGGGGCCCTAAAGGGTTCTCCTAAACAGAGGCTTTGACACAGCTCCAACGTGCAAGTTTCCCATGTGTAGATGAGATGTTTTCTGATGGGTGAGTCAAGAAACAGCTATATGCTGCTTTTGAAATCCAGGCCTCTGAGGAGAGATGCCTGGAAACCAAAGCAATGGATCTGATTAGTGCCTAGAGGCCTGTTCTTTCCTTCATACCTCTGGGGACATCTGTCTATGGGTCTGAGTGCAGGTAGGTGCTCAGTTTTGCTCAGATTGCCCCTGTTTTTCCTGGGAAGCCACCACTTTTGAGATGGATCAGGGACTTTGGAGGTTTATCCTATTAGAAGTGTTGTGGCCATTGGAATGGGCACACACAATTCCCTTGGAGAGGGCAAGTACAGTCCTCAGGTTTAGCTCCAGGGGCCTGAGCCTGTAGGTTGTGTAGGCCAGGGCTATTTGGACAGTTGTCAGAAAACACAAACTCGGCTTATGTTTCGGGTCATAGGTATGGCAGGACTGATCTACAGACCATGAGGAGAACTCTTCGGGATTTGAAAGAAGGGCTAGTATGAGGCTCCTGCTCAAGTTTTTGTCTCTGGATATCGTGACACTCATGGTCGTGGAATATCTGGGTGACTTCATGGGCAATGTATAGTCTTACTCTCTGGTGGTTTGGACCCGTCCAAAGAGTTTTGGGTCATCCTGTGGGGTGGAAGAAGTCCGTTTTTTTTTTTTTTTGTTGTTGTTGTTTTCTTTTTTAACCTAAGGTTTCCCACCAAATGAGGGATTCCCTAGTAGAGCCCTGGGGAGTGGCGACTGGATAATCAGAAATCTGGTTAAAAATTGGGGCCTAGAAATATGTCAAGCCCATTATGACATCTAATGGTCCAGCAACTGAGAGGACTTACTAGAGGACAGGACTCATGCTGAGGGTCACAATGCATGTGTATGCCCTCGTCGCACTCAAGGATGGGCGGGGCCTCAGGGTGAATGCTGGTTTCTCCTACACTGAAGGTTGGACAACGTGCCAACCACAAGGGTTCTTGCCATGGGTAAGGAGGAGTTCTGATTTCTGCATCACACTAACCCCTGGGCAGTGATTGGAGATAAGGTCTCGGTTCTGAAGCCTGAAAACTGAGGTAGGGAAGAGATGATGACCTTAGGCCATGGCGGGTTTTATGTGCTCAGTGTTTGGTCAGCTTTCGGGTGTTGGTCAGGAGGTCTGATCTCAGGTTGTGTTTGACAGTGCATTAGTGCCCAGGTTAGACTATATAATTTGGGTAAAGTCGAGTAATGTGTAGGTTTACCCTCATTTAAGGTGCCTGGGCAGCTCATGAGGCAATAATTTTTTTTCTATAGGGCAGGCAGAGTGCTGCATTGTGGGTCCGGAATTGCCAAACTTGAGGGCTTCGGGGCCAGGAGTGTGAGGACGGAAGTCTGAGAAGACAAGCTAGACTTGTGTTTCAGGGCGAGGGCACGGCAGGTACCCCCTGCAGATCTGAACCAATATCTCATGCATCTGAAGTCAGGGCGAGGATCAGACGTTGGCTCAGGTTGGAGTTTCTGAGCATGATGGCCGCTTCATGAAGGGAGCGGAATCTCGAGGCCATTGAGGTTTTCCCACGTTGGGAGTTGTGGGGTGCCCCCTTCAAGGTTTCCTTCTGCAGGACAATTTTGACCTGTTGGACAGCTCCAGGACATCCCATATGGAATGACTCCAGAGCACCGTTCGCGGATGGATGCCTGGGAAGCCCGCCTCGCATTCCAATTGTCTTCTAGCAACAAGACAGTTTAGATCTGATGGCTCTACGGGAGCAACCGGGGCGGCTGAGTTTAAATGGACTTTCGTGAGGATGTGTCCTAATGTGTTTTTGTGTCCATGAGGGCCTTGGAATGGGGCGGTGGCACCGGGACCCTGAAGTACTCTCCTAAGCTTTGGACATGGCTCCCATGCACAGGTTTCCTTCTGGAGGTGAGATGAGTTCTGATGGGTGCCTCAGGAAAACCCCTTTGCTCGTATTGGAATCAGGCTTTTGAGGACACATGCCTGTAACCCAAAGCAATGGATCCTATTATGGCCTAGGTTCCTGTCTGGTTCAATCTTCTTCTCTGGGGACATCCATCTATGGTATGAGTGGAGGTCGATTATCAGCTAGCGTTAGACAACCCTTGTTTGTTCCGGGCGACCTACGCTATTGGGATGGCCTCAGGGACTTTGGAGGTTTCTCCTAATTTGTACGATTTTGGACCATGGAAAGGGCAGAATTCCCATGGATTGGTAGGCACAGTCCTAATGTGTGCCTCCAGGGGCCCAGCCTGGATGGTGTGGGGCCCATGACTTTGAGGACAGAATTCTGAAAACACAAACTCAGCTTAGGTTTGGGGACGTAGGTATGGCAGGCCCGATCGACAAACCATGAGAAGAACTCTTCAGGATATGAAGAAAGTGCGAGTCTGAGGCGCTTGCTCAGGTTTTTTTCTCTGGATTTTGTATCAGCGATGGCCGTGGAATGTCGGGGAGGCCTCATGGGCCATGGACGAATCTTCCTCTCTGAGGATTTGGCCCGATTCCCAATTGCTTTTCGTCAATCTGTGGGATGGGAGGTCTCCTTTCAGGTTTGTTACCTCAGGTGTCCCACCAAAAGAGGAATAACAAAGCCAAGCCGTGGGGAAGACTGAAGGGACAACCCGAACTATGGTTAAAAATTGGGTCCTAGGGGCATGGCAAGCCCAATATGCTATCTGTTCATCCAGTCACTGAGTGGCCTTACTTGAGGACTGGGCTCAGCCTGAGCATCACAATGTGTGTTTGTGACCAATGTGGCCCATGAGCATGGGCGGGGCCTCATGGGCCACACTGGTTTCAACTACACTGAACGTTGGACAACATGCCAACCACAAGGTTTCTTGCCATGGGGAAGGAGTTCTGATTTCTGCATCACCTTCAACCCTGGGCAGTGATTGGAGATATGGCCTAGGTTCTCAAACCTTAAACCCGAGGTTGGGAAGAGATGACGACCTAAGGCCATGGCAGCTCGATGTCCTCAGTGTGCGGCCAGCTGTCTGGGAGGGGCCAGGGGGTTCAGGCTCAGGCTGTGTCAGAAAGGGCATTAGTGCCCTGGTCAGCCTATGTATTTGGGGTACAGCCAAGGTCGGTGCAGGTTGATCCTCATTTGGGGTTACTGGGTAGCCCCAGAGGACAATGTTTTTCTTCTGGAGGGCCGGCAGAGTGCTGCATTGTAGTTCTGAATTGCCAAACTGGAGGTCTTGTGGGCCAGTAGTCTGGCGACAAAAGTCTGAGAACACTAGCTAGGCTTAGGTTTCTGGGTGAGGCCATGGCAGGCACAATCTACAGACCTGAATTGAGATCTCGTGCATCTGAAGTCAGGGCGAGGATCAGATGATCGCTCAGGTTGGAGTTTCTGACCCTGATGGCCCCTTCATGAATGGGGCGGGCATCACGAGGCCATGGGTGTTTTCCCACGATGGGAGTTGTGAGAAGCTCCAAACTGCAGAGAGTCTTCTGCAGAACAATTGAGACCTGTTGTTTGGCTCCAGGCCAATGACTCTGAGCAGGGTACTAAGGATGGATGGCTGGGTAGCCCATCTCGCATTCCAATTGTCTCCTCGCAACAAGACAGGTTAGATCTCCTGGATCTGTGGGGAGCAACCGAGGACGCTGAGTTGAAATGGACACCCCTGGGGATGGGTCCTAACGTGCTTTTGTGTCTATGGAGACCTTGGAATGATGCGGTGGCACTGGGGCCCTAAATGGTTCTCCTAAACAGAGGCTTTGACACAGCTCCAACGTGCAAGTTTCCCATGTGTAGATGAGATGTTTTCTGATGGGTGAGTCAAGAAACAGCTATATGCTGCTTTTGAAATCCAGGCCTCTGAGGAGAGATGCCTGGAAACCAAAGCAATGGATCTGATTAGTGCCTAGGGGCCTGTTCTTTCCTTTTTACCTCTGGGGACATCTGTCTATGGGTCTGAGTGCAGGTAGGTGCTCAGTTAGGCTCAGATTGCCCCTGTTTTTCCTGGGAAGCCACCACTATTGAGATGGATCAGGGACTTTGGAGGTTTATCCTATTAGAAGGGTTGTGGCCATTGGAATGGGCACACACAATTCCCTTGGAGAGGGCAAGTACAGTCCTCAGGTTTGGCTCCAGGGGCCTGAGACTGTAGGTTGTGTAGGCCAGGGCTATTTGGACAGTTGTCAGAAAACACAAACTCGGCTTATGTTTCGGGTCATAGGTATGGCAGGACTGATCTACAGGCCATGAGGAGAACTCTTCGGGATTTGAAAGAAGGGCGAGTGTGAGGCTCCTGCTCAAGTTTTTGTCTCTGGATATCGTGTCACTCATGGTCGTGGAATTTCTGGGTGACTTCATGGGAAATGGACTAGTCTTACTCTCTGGTGGTTTGGACCAGTCCAAAGAATTTTGGGTCATTCTGTGGGCTGGAAGAAGTCCGTTTTTTTTTTGTTGTTGTTTTCTTTTTTAACCTAAGGTGTCCCACCAAATGAGGGATTCCCTAGTAGAGCCCTGGAGAGGGGCGACTGGACAATCAGAAATCTGGTTAAAAATTGGGGCCTAGAAACATGTCAAGCCCATTATGACATCTAATGGTCCAGCAACTGAGAGTACTTACTAGAGGACAGGACTCATGCTGAGGGTCACAATGCGTGTGTATGCCCTCGTCGCACTCAAGGATGGGCGGGGCCTCAGGGTGAATGCTGGTTTCTCCTACACTGAACGTTGGACAACGTGCCAACCACAAGGGTTCTTGCCATGGGTAAGGAGGAGTTATGATTTCTGCATCACACTCACCCCTGGGCAGTGTTTGGAGATAAGGTCTCGGGTCTGAAGCCTGAAAACTGAGGTAGGGAAGAGATGATGACCTAAGGCCATGGCGCGTTTTATGTGCTCATTGTGCGGTCAGCTTTCTGGGTGTTGGTCAGGAGGTCCGGGCTCAGGTTGTGTTCGACAGTGCATTAGTGCCCAGGTTAGACTATATAATTTGGGTAAAGTCGAGTGCTGTGTAGGTTTACCCTCATTTAAGGTGCCTGGGCAGCTCATGAGGCAATAATTTTTTTTTTAGAGGGCAGGCAGAGTGCTGCATTGTGGGTCCGGATTGCCAAACTTGAGGGCTTCGGGGCCAGGAGTGTGAGGAAGGAAGTCTGAGAAGACAAGCTAGACTTGGGTTTCAGGGCGAGGGCACGGCAGGTACCCCCTGCAGATCTGAACCAATATCTCATGCATCTGAAGTCAGGGCGAGGATCAGACGTTGGCCCAGGTTGGAGTTTCTGAGCATGACGGCCGCTTCATGAAGGGAGCGGAATCTCGAGGCCATTGAGGTTTTCCCACGTTGGGAGTTGTGGGATGCCCCCTTCAAGGATTCCTTCTGCGGGACAATTGAGACCTGTTGGAAAGCTCCAGGACATCCCATATGGAATAAGTCCAGAGCACCATTCGTGGATGGATGCCTGGGAAGCCCACCTCGCATTCCAATTGTCTCCTAGCAACAAGTCAGTTTAGATCTGATGGCTCTGCCGGAGCAACCGGGGTGGCTGAGTTGAAATGGACTTTCCTGAGGATGGGTCCTAATGTGTTTTTGTGTCCATGAGGGCCTTGGAATGGGGCGGTGGCACCGGGACCCTGAAGTACTCTCCTAAGCTTTGGACATGGCTCCCATGCACAGGTTTCCTTGTGGAGACGAGATGAGTTCTGATGGGTGCCTCAGGAAAACCCCTATGCTCGTATTGGAATCAGGCTTTTGAGGACACATGCCTGTAACCCAAAGCAATGGATCCTATTATGGCCTAGGGTCCTGTCTGGTTCAATCTTCTTCTCTGGGGACATCCATCTATGGTATGAGTGGAGGTCGATTATCAGCTGGTGTCAGACAGCCCTTGTTTGTTCCAGGCGACCTACACTATTGGGATGTCCTCAGGGACTTTTGAGATTTCTCCTAATTTGTACGATTTTGGACCATGGAATGGGCAGAATTCCCATGGATTGGTAGGCACAGTCCTAATGTGTGGCTCCAGGGGTTCAGGCTGTAGGGTGTGTGGCCCCAGACTTTGAGGACAGAAGTCTGAATACACAAACTCAGCTTAGGTTTGGGGACGTAGGTATGGCAGGCCCGATCGACAAACCATGAGAAGAACTCTTCAGGATATGAAGAAAGTGCGACTCTGAGGTGCTTACTCAGGCTTTTGTCTCGGGATTTTGTATCAGTGATGGTCGTGGAATGACGGGGAGGCCTCATGGGCCATGGACGAATCATCCTCTCTGAGGATTTTGCCCGATTCGCAATTGCTTTTTGTCAATCTGTGGGATGGGAGGACTCATTTCAATTTTGTTACCTCAGGTGTCCCACCAAAAGAGGAATTCCAAAGCCAAGCCGTGGGGAAGACTGAAGGGACAACCCGAACTATGGTTAAAAATTGGGGCCTAGGGGCATGGCAAGCCCAATATGCTATCTCTTCATCCAGCCACTGAGTGGCCTTACTTGAGTACTGGGCTCAGCCTGAGCGTTACAATGTGTGTTTGGGACCAATGTGGCCCGCGAGCATGGGCGGGGCCTCATGGGCCTCACTGGTTTCAACTACACTGAACGTTGGACAACATGCCAACTACAAGGTTTATTGCCATGGGGAAGGAGTTCTGATTTCTGCAACACCTTCAACCCTGGGCAGTGACTGGAGATAAGGTCTAGGTTCTGAAACCTGAAAACAGATGTTGGGAAGAAATGACGACCTAAGGCCATGGAGGCTCGATGTGCTCAGTGTGCGGCCAGCTGTCTGGGAGGGGCCAGGGGGTCCAGGCTCAGGCTGTGTCAGAAAGGGCATTAGTGCCCTGGTCAGCCTATGTATTTGGGGTACAGCCAAGGTCGGTGCAGGTTGATCCTCATTTGGGGTTACTGGGTAGCCCCAGAAGACTATGTTTTTCTTCTGAAGAGCCGGCAGAGTGCTGCATTGTAGTTCTGGATTGCCAAACTGGAGGGCTTGTGGGCCAGTAGTCTGACGACAAAAGTCTGAGAACACAAGCTAGGCTTAGGTTTCTGGGTGAGGCCATGGCACGCACAATCTACAGACCTGAATCGAGATCTCGTGCATCTGAAGTCAGGGCGAGGATCAGACGATCGCTCAGGTTGGAGTTTCTGTCCCTGATGGCCCCTTCATGAATGGGCGGGGGCATCACGAGGCCATGGGGGTTTTCCCACGATGGGAGTTGTGAGAAGCTCCAAACTGCAGAGAGTCTTCTGCAGGACAATTGAGACCTGTTGTTTGGCTCCAGGCCAATGATTCTGAGCAGGGTTCTAAGGATGGATGGCTGGGTAGCCCACCTCGCATTCCAATTGTCTCCTAGCAACAAAACAGGTTAAAGCTCCTGGATCTGTTGTGAGCAACCGAGGACGCTGAGTTGAAATGGACACCCCTGGGCATGGGTCCTAATGTGCTTTTGTGTCTATGCAGACCTTGGAATGAAGCGGTGGCACTGGGGCCCTAACGGGTTCTCCTAAACAGAGGCTTTGACACAGCTCCAACGTGCAAGTTTCCCATGTGTAGATGAGATGTTTTCTGATGGGTGAGTCAAGAAACAGCTATATGCTGCTTTTGAAATCCAGGCCTCTGAGGAGAGATGCCTGGAAACCAAAGCAATGGATCTGATTAGTGCCTAGGGGCCTGTTCTTTCCTTTTTACCTCTGGGGACATCTGTCTATGGGTCTGAGTGCAGGTAGGTGCTCAGTTGGGCTCAGATTGCCCCTGTTTTTCCTGGGAAGCCACCACTATTGAGATGGATCAGGGACATTGGAGGTTTTTCCTATAGGAAGGGTTGTGGCCATTGGAATGGGCACACACAATTCCCTTGGAGAGGGCAAGTACAGTCCTCAGGTTTGGCTCCAGGGGCCTGAGCCTGTAGGTTGTGTAGGCCAGGGCTGTTTGGACAGTTGTCTGAAAACACAAACTCGGCTTATGTTTCGGGTCATAGGTATGGCAGGACTGATCTACAGGCCATGAGGAGAACTCTTTGGGATTTGAAAGAAGGGCGAGTGTGAGGCTCCTGTTCAAGTTTTTGTCTCTGGATATCGTGTCACTCATGGTCGTGGAATTTCTGGGTGACTTCATGGGAAATGGACGAGTCTTACTCTCTGGTGGTTTGGCCCCGTCCAAAGAGTTTGGGGTCATTCTGTGGGCTGGAAGAAGTTCGTTTTTTTTTGTTGTTGTTGTTGTTTTTTTCTTTTTTAACCTCAGGTGTCCCACCAAATGAGGGATTCCAGAGTAGAGCCCTGGGGAGGGGCGACTGGACAATCAGAAATCTGGTTAAAAATTGGGACATAGGGACATGTCAAGCCCATTATGACATCTAATGGTCCAGCCACTGAGAGGACTTACTAGAGGACAGAACTCCTGCTGAGGGTCACAATGCGTGTGTATGCCCTCGTCGCACTCAAGAATGGGCGGGGCCCCAGGGTGAATGCTGGTTTCTCCTACACTGAACGTTGGACAACGTGCCAACCACAGGGTTCTTGCCATGGGTAAGGAGGAGTTCTGATTTCTGCATCACACTCACCCCTGGGAAGTGATTGGAGATAAGGTCTCGGTTCTGAAGCCTGAAAACTGAGGTAGGAAGAGATGATGACCTAAGGCCATGGCGGGTTTTATGTGCTCAGGGTGCGGTCAGCTTTCTGGGTGTTGGTCAGGAGGTCCGGGCTCAGGTTGTGTTCGACAGTGCATTAGTGCCCAGGTTAGACTATATAATTTGGGTAAAGTCGAGTGCTGTGTAGGTTTACCCTCATTTAAGGTGCCTGGGCAGCTCATGAGGCAATAATTTTTTTTCTAGAGGGCAGGCAGAGTGCTGCATTGTGGGTCCGGAATTGCCAAACTTGAGGGCTTCGGGGCCAGGAGTGTGAGGACGGAAGTCTGAGAAGACAAGCTAGACTTGGGTTTCAGGGCGAGGGCACGGCAGGTACCCCCTGCAGATCTGAACCAATATCTCATGCATCTGAAGTCAGGGCGAGGATCAGACGTTGACTCAGGTTGGAGTTTCTGAGCATGACGGTCGCTTCATGAAGGGAGCGGAATCTCGTGGCCATTGAGGTTTTCCCACGTTGGTATTTGTGGGATGCCCCCTTCAAGGATTCTTTCTGCGGGACAATTGAGACCTCTTGGACAGCTCCAGGACATCCCATATGGAATGACTCCAGAGCACCGTTCGCGGATGGATGCCTGGGAAGCCCGCCTCGCATTCCAATTTTCTCCTAGCAACAAGACAGTTTAGATCTGATGGCTCTTCGGGAGCAACCGCGGTGGCTGAGTTGAAATGGACTTTCCTGAGGATGGGTCTTAATGTGTTTTTGTGTCCATGAGGGCCTTGGAATGGGGCGGTGGCAACGGGACCCTGAAGTACTCTCCTAAGCTTTGGACATGGCTCCCATGCACAGGTTTCCTTGTGGAGACGAGATGAGTTCTGATGGGTGCCTCAGGAAAACCCCTAGCTCGTATTGGAATCAGGCTTTTGGGGACACATGCCTGTAACCCAAAGCAATGGATCCTATTATGGCCTAGGTTCCTGTCTGGTTCAATCTTCTTCTCTGGGGACATCCATCTATGGTATGAGTGGAGGTCGATTATCAGCTGGTGTCAGACAGCCCTTGTTTGTTCCAGGCGACCTACACTATTGGGATGTCCTCAGGGACTTTTGAGATTTCTCCTAATTTGTACGATTTTGGACCATGGAATGGGCAGAATTCCCATGGATTGGTAGGCACAGTCCTAATGTGTGGCTCCAGGGGTTCAGGCTGGAGGGTGTGTGGCCCCAGACTTTGAGGACAGAAGTCTGAATACACAAACTCAGCTTAGGTTTGGGGACGTAGGTATGGCAAGCCCGATCGACAAACCATGAGAAGAACTCTTCAGGATATGAAGAAAGTGCGACTCTGAGGTGCTTACTCAGGCTTTTGTCTCGGGATTTTGTATCAGTGATGGTCGTGGAATGACGGGGAGGCCTCATGGGCCATGGACGAATCTTCCTCTCTGAGGATTTGGCCCGATTCCCAATTGCTTTTCGTCAATCTGTGGGATGGGAGGACTCATTTCAGTTTTGTTACCTCAGGTGTCCCACCAAAAGAGGAATTCCAAAGCCAAGCCGTGGGGAAGACTGAAGGGACAACCCGAACTATGGTTAAAAATTGGGGCCTAGGGGCATGGCAAGCCCAATATGCTATCTCTTCATCCAGCCACTGAGTGGCCTTACTTGAGGACTGGGCTCAGCCTGAGCGTCACAATGTGTGTTTGGGACCAATGTGGCCCGTGAGCATGGGCGGGGCCTCATGGGCCACACTGGTTTCAACTACACTGAACGTTGGACAACATGCCAACCACAAGGTTTCTTGCCATGGGGAAGGAGTTCTGATTTCTGCAACACCTTCAACCCTGGGCAGTGACTGGAGATAAGGTCTAGGTTCTGGAACCTGAAAACAGATGTTGGGAAGAAATGACGACCTAAGGCCATGGCGGCTCGATGTGCTCAGTGTGCGGCCAGCTGTCTGGGAGGGGCCAGGGGGTCCAGGCTCAGGCTGTGTCAGAAAGGGCATTAGTGCCCTGGTCAGCCTATGTATTTGGGGTACAGCCAAGGTCGGAGCAAGTTGATCCTCATTTGGGGTTACTGGGTAGCCCCAGAAGACTATGTTTTTCTTCTGAAGAGCCGGCAGAGTGCTGCATTGTAGTTCTGGATTGCCAAACTGGAGGGCTTGTGGGCCAGTAGTCTGACGACAAAAGTCTGAGAACACAAGCTAGGCTTAGGTTTCTGGGTGAGGCCATGGCACGCACAATCTACAGACCTGAATCGAGATCTCGTGCATCTGAAGTCAGGGCGAGGATCAGACGATCGCTCAGGTTGGAGTTTCTGTCCCTGATGGCCCCTTCATGAATGGGCGGGGGCATCACGAGGCCATGGGGGTTTTCCCACGATGGGAGTTGTGAGAAGCTCCAAACTGCAGAGAGTCTTCTGCAGGACAATTGAGACCTGTTGTTTGGCTCCAGGCCAATGATTCTGAGCAGGGTTCTAAGGATGGATGGCTGGGTAGCCCACCTCTCATTCCAATTGTCTCCTAGCAACAAAACAGGTTAGATCTCCTGGATCTGTGGGGACCAACCGAGGACGCTGAGTTGAAATGGACACTCCTGGGGATGGGTCCTAATGTGCTTTTGTGTCTATGGAGACCTTGGAATGAAGCGGTGGCACTGGGGCCCTAACGGGTTCTCCTAAACAGAGGCTTTGACACAGCTCCAACGTGCAAGTTTCCCATGTGTAGATGAGATGTTTTCTGATGGGTGAGTCAAGAAACAGCTATATGCTGCTTTTGAAATCCAGGCCTCTGAGGAGAGATGCCTGGAAACCAAAGCAATGGATCTGATTAGTGCCTAGGGGCCTGTTCTTTCCTTCATACCTCGGGGACATCTGCCTATGGGTCTGAGTGCAGGTAGGTGCTCAGTTGGGCTCAGATTGCCCCTGTTTTTCCTGGGAAGCCACCACTATTGAGATGGATCAGGGACTTTGGAGGTTTATCCTATTAGAAGGGTTGTGGCCATTGGAATGGGCACACACAATTCCCTTGGAGAGGGCAAGTACAGTCCTCAGGTTTGGCTCCAGGGGCCTGAGCCTATAGGTTGTGTAGGCCAGGGCTGTTTGGACAGTTGTCTCAAAACACAAACTCGGCTTATGTTTCGGGTCATAGGTATGGCAGGACTGATCTACAGACCATGAGGAGAACTCTTCGGGATTTGAAAGAAGGGCAAGTGTGAGGCTCCTGCTCAAGTTTTTGTCTCTGGATATCGTGTCACTCATGGTGGTGGAATTTCTGGGTGACTTCATGGGAAATGGACAAGTCTTACTCTGGTGGTTTGGCCCCGTCCAAAGATTTTGGGGTCATTCTGTGGGCTGGAAGAAGTCCGTTTTTTTTGTTGTTGTTGTTGTTTTCTTTTTTAACCTCAGGTGTCCCACCAAATGACGGATTCCCTAGTAGAGTCCTGGGGAGGGGCGACTGGACAATCAGAAATCTGGTTAAAAATTGGGGCCTAGGGACATGTCAAGCCCATTATGACATCTAATGGTCCAGCCACTGGGAGGACTTACTAGAGGACAGGACTCATGCTGAGGGTCACAATGCGTGTGTATGCCCTCGTCGCACTCAAGGATGGGCGGGGCCCCAGGGTGAATGCTGGTTTCTCCTACACTGAACGTTGGACAACGTGCCAACCACAGGGTTCTTGCCATGGGTAAGGAGGAGTTCTGATTTCTGCATCACACTCACCCCTGGGAAGTGATTGGAGATAAGGTCTGGGTTCTGAAGCCTGAAAACTGAGGTAGGGAAGAGATGATGACCTAAGGCCATGGCGGGTTTTATGTGCTCAGTGTGCGGTCAGCTTTCTGGGTGTTGGTCAGGAAGTCCCGGCTCAGGTTGTGTTCGACAGTGCATTAGTGCCCAGGTTAGACTATATAATTTGGGTAAAGTCGAGTGCTGTGTAGGTTTACCCTCATTTAAGGTGCCTGGGCAGCTCACGAGGCAATAATTTTTTTTCTAGAGGGCAGGCAGAGTGCTGCATTGTGGGTCCGGAATTGCCAAACTTGAGGGCTTCGGGGCCAGGAGTGTGAGGACGGAAAACTGAGAAGACAAGCTAGACTTGGGTTTCAGGGTGAGGGCACGGCAGGTACCCCCTGCAGATCTGAACCAATGTCTCATGCATCTGAAGTCAGGGCGAGGATCAGACGTTGGCTCAGTTTGGAGTTTCTCAGCATGACGGCCTCTTCATGAAGGGAGCGGAATCTCGAGGCGATTGAGGTTTTCCCACGTTGGGATTTGTGGGATGCCCCCTTCATGGATTCCTTCTGCGGGACAATTGAGACCTGTTGGACAGCTCCAGGACATCCCATATGGAATGACTCCAGAGCACCGTTCGCCGATGGATGCCTGGGAAGCCCGCCTCGCATTCCAATTGTCTCCTAGCAACAAGACAGTTTAGATCTGATGGCTCTGCGGGAGCAACCGGGGTGTCTGAGTTGAAATGGACTTTCCTGAGGATGGGTCCTAATGTGTTTTTGTGTCCATGAGGGCCTTGGAATGGGGCGGTGGCACCGGGACCCTGAAGTACTCTCCTAAGCTTTGGACATGGCTCCCATGCACAGGTTTCCTTTTGGAGACGAGATGAGTTCTGATGGGTGCCTCAGGAAAACCCCTATGCTCGTATTGGAATCAGGCTTTTGAGGACACATGCCTGTAACCCAAAGCAATGGATCCTATTATGGCCTAGGGTCCTGTCTGGTTCAATCTTCTTCTCTGGAGACATCCATCTATGGTATGAGTGGAGGTCGATTATCAGCTGGTGTCAGACAGCCCTTGTTTGCTCCGGGCGACCTACACTATTGGGATGGCCTCAGGGACTTTGGAGGTTTCTCCTAATTTGTACGTATTTGGACCATGGAATGGGCAGAATTTCCATGGATTGGTAGGCACAGTCCTAATGTGTGGCTCCAGGGGCCCAGCCTGGACGGTGAGTGGCCCAACACTTTGAGGACAGAAGTCTGAAAACAGAAACTCAGCTTAGGATTGGGGACGTAGGTATGGCAGGCCCGATCGACAAACCATGAGAAGAACTCTTCAGTATATGAAGAAAGAGCGAGTCTGAGGCTCTTGCTCAGGCTTTTGTCTCTGGATTTTGTATCAGCGATTGCCGTGGAATGTCGGGGAGGCCTCATGGCCATAGACGAATCTTCCTCTCTCAGGATTTGGCCCGATTCCCAATTGCTTTTCGTCAATCTGTGGAATGGGAGGACTCATTTCAGTTTTGTTACCTCAGGTGTCCCACCAAAAGTGGAATTCCAAAGCAATGCCGTGGGGAAGACTGAAGGGACAACTCGAACTATGGTTAAAAATTGGGGCAAGGGGCATGGCAAACCCAATATGATATCTCTTCATCCAGCCACTGAGTGGCCTCACTTGAGGATTGGGCTCAGCCTGAGGGTCACAATGTGTGTTTGTGACCAATGTGGCCCGCGAGCATGGGCGGGGCCTCATGGGCCACACTGGTTTCAACTACACTGAACGTTGGACAACATGCCAACCACAAGGTTTCTTGCCATGGGGAGGGAGTTATGATTTCTGCATCACCTCAACCCTGGGCAGTGATTGGAGATAAGGTCTAGGTTCTGAAACCTGAAAACCGAGGGTGGGAAGAGATGACGACCTAAGGCCATGGCGGCTCGATGTGCTCAGTGTGCGGCCAGCTGTCTGGTAGGGGCCAGGGGGTCCAGGCTCAGGCTGCGTCAGAAAGGGCATTAGTGCCCTGGTCAGCCTATGTATTTGGGGTACAGCCAAGGTCGGTGCAGGTTGATCCTCATTTGGGGTTACTGGGTAGCCCCAGAGGACAATGTTTTTCTTCTGGAGGGCCGGCAGAGTGCTGAATTGTAGTTCTGGATTGCCAAACTGGAGGGCTTGTGGGCCAGTAGTCTGACGACAACAGTTTGAGAACAGAAGCTAGGCTTAGGTTTCTGGGTGAGGCCATGGCAGGCACAATCTACAGACCTGAATCTAGATCTCGTGCATCTGAAGTCAGGGCGAGGATCAGACGATCGATCAGGTTGGAGTTTCTGTCCCTGATGGCCCCTTCATGAATGGGGGGGCATCACGAGGCCATGGGGGTTTTCCCACGATGGGAGTTGTGAGAAGCTCCAAACTGCAGAGAGTCTTCTGCAGGACAATTGAGACCTGTCGTTTGGCTCCAGGCCAATGATTCTGAGCAGGGTTCTAAGGATGGATGGCTGGGTAGCCCAACTCGCATTCCAATTGTCTCCTAGGAACAAAACAGGTTAGATCTCCTGGATCTGTGGGGAGCAACCGAGGACTCTGAGTTGAAATGGACACCCCTGGGGATGGGTCCTAATGTGCTTTTGTGTCTCTGGAGACCTTGGAATGAAGCGGAGGCACTGGGGCCCTAAAGGGTTCTCCTAAACAGAGGCTTTGACACAGCTCCAACGTACAAGTTTCCCATTGTAGATGAGATGTTTTCTGATGTGTGGGTCAAGAAACAGCTATATGCTGCTTTTGAAATCCAGGCCTCTGAGGAGAGATGCCTGGAAACCAAAGCAATGGATCTGATTAGTGCCCAGGGGCCTGTTCTTTCCTTTTTACCTCTGGGGACATCTGTCTATGGGTCTGAGTGCAGGTAGGTGCTCAGTTGGGCTCAGATTGCCCCTGTTTTTCCTGGGAAGTCACCACTATTGAGATGGATCAGGGATTTTGGAGGTTTATCCTATTAGAAGGGTTGTGGCCATTGGAATGGGCACACACAAGTCCCTTGTAGAGGGCAAGTACAGTCCTCTGGTTTGGCTCCAGGGGCCTGAGCCTGTAGGTTGTGTAGGCCTGGGCTTTTTGGACAGTTGTCTGAAAACACACACCCTCCAGGCTAGTCCCCCTGGAACCACACTTCAGGATTTTTCCTTCCCTCTCAAAGGGAATTCTTCATATTCCATTGGCCACAACCATATAAATCAGGAGAAATCTCCAATGTCCCTGGGACCATACCAATATTGTAGGCCGCTTGGAACAAACAGGGGTGATCTGACACTAGCTGAGCAACTAGCTCCACACCAACTCGGAGACAGATGTCCCCAGAGAAGAACATTGAACAGGACAGGCCCCTAGGCCCTAATCAGATCCATTGTTTTGGTTTCCAGGCATCTCTTCTCAGAGGCCTGGTTTCCAATACCAGCCTATGGGGTTTCCAGAGGCCCCTTCAGAGCAAGTATTGTCTGCACATTGGAAACTTGCTCGTGGAGCTATGTCAGAACCTCAGAGGCCTGGTTTTCAATACCACCATATGGGGGTTTCCTGATTCATCAGTCAGAACAAATGTCTTCTCCACATGGGAAACGTGCTCTTTCAAGCTGTGTCAAAACCTCCGGCTAGGAAAATCCTTCAGGGCCCCGGTGCCACCACCTCATTCCAAGGTCTCCATGGACACAATCCCACATTAGGACCCATCTGCAGGAGAGTCTATTTCAACTCAGTGCCCTTGGGTGCTCCCCTAGAGCCAGCAGATCCAACCTATCTTGTCACTAGGAGACAATTGGAATGTGAGGCGGGCTGGCTAGGCATCCATCTGTAGAAAACTACTCTGAAGTAATTCCATATGGGACGTCCTGGAGCCATCCAACAGGTCACAGCTGTCCTGCAGAAGGAATCCTTGCGCTTTGGAGCACCTCACAACTCCCATTATGGGAAAAGCTCTGTGGCCTCGTGGTGCACTGTCCCCTTCATGAAAGAGCCATCTTGGACAGAAACTCCAACCTGAGCCAACGTCTAATCCTCGCCCTGACTTCAGATGCACGAAATCTTGATTCAACTCTGCAGAGTGTGCCTGCCGAAACCCCGCCCCGAAGCAAAACCTAGCTATTGTTCTCAGACTTCGTCCTCACACTCCGAGCCCACCAGCCCTCCAGTTAGGGAATTCTGGAGAGACACAATGCAGCACTCTGACTGCCCTCCAGAAGAGAAACGTTGTCCTATGGGGCTAACCAGAAACACCAAATGAGGATCAACCTGCATGCCACTTGACTCTACCCCAATTATACAGTTTCACTTCGGCGTTAATGCCCTGTCTTGCACAGCCTGAGGTCTGAATTCCCAACCGACACCCAGACAGCTGGCTGTACACTGAGCACATCAGACCCGCCATGGCTTTAGGTCATCATCTCTTCCCAACCTTGGTTTTCAGGCTTCAGAACTTAGACCTTATATATACTCACTACCCAGGGGTGAACGTGATGCAGAAATGAAACTCCTTCTTCCTCAAGGCAAGAAACCTTGTGGTTGGCATGTTTTCCAACGTTCAGTGTAGGAGAATCCAGTGTAGCCCATGAGTCCCCGCCCATGCTTGAGAACCGCAATGGGCACAACCACATTGGGACCCTCAGTGTGAGCCCTGTCCTCAAGTAAAGCCTCTCAGGTGCTGGACCAAGAACCCGCATTGCCATCCCTAGTCCCCCAATATTAATGAGAGGTTGAGAGGTCTAGTCACGTTTATTCAGGTCTCTGCTCTGGAACCCCTGAGGAAAAAAATATCGAAGGGTCTCCTCCATCCCCTGAATGAGCCCCAAAACTTGGGATCTGACCAAATCTTAAAAGAGAAAGAATCATCCATGGCCAAAGAGGCCATCCCGTCATTCCATGGCCACCATTGACACAAAATCTAGAGACAAAAGCCTGGAGATATGCCTCACACTTGCCCTTTGTTCATAGCCTGAAAAATTCTCCTCACGGACTATAGATCAGGCCTGTCATACCTACGTCCCCAAACCTAAGCTGAGTTTGGGTTTTCAGATTTCTGTCCCCACTGTCCTGGCCCACACACCCTCCAGGCTGGGGCCCCTGGAGCCATGCCTCAGGACTGTGCCTGCCTTCTCCAAGCAAATTCTGCCCATTCCATTGGCCACAACCCTAAAGATTAGGAGAACACTCCAACGTCCCTGAGGCCATCCCAATAGTGTTGGCCACTCAGGGCAAACAGGGTGATCTGTCCCAAGATGAGCAACTACCTCAACTCAGACCCATAGACAGATAACCCCAGAGAAGAAGATTGAACCGGACAGGCACCTAGGACCTAATCAGATCCATTGCTTTTGATTCCTGGCATCTCTCCTCAGAGGCCTGTTTTCCAATACCAGCATATGTGTATTTCTGGAGGTACCAGTCTGAACAAATCTCATTTCCACATGGGAAACATGCATTTTGGAGCTGTGTCACAACCTCCAGTTAAGGGAAACCTTCAGGTCCCAGCAGCCAACACCCCATTCCAAGGTCTCCATGGACACAAACCCACATTATGACCCATCAGCAGGCGAGTCCATTTCAACACATCCCCTTTGGTTGCTCCCCAAAAGAAGCAGATCGAACCTGCCTTGTCACTAGGAGACAATAGTAATGTGAGGCGGGCACTCCAGGAATCCATCCTTAGAACCCTGCACTGCCGTGGTTCCGCATGGGACGTCCTGGAGCAATCTGACCGGTCTCGACTGTCCCGTAGAAGGAATCCTTGCCGATTGGAGCAACATACAATGCCAATCGTGGGAAAGTCTCCATAGCCCCCATGATGCCCCCCACCATCATGAAGGGGCCATCCTGAACAGAAACTTCAACCTGAGCCTACGTCTGATCCTCGCCCTGACTTCAGATGCATGAGATTTAGATTTAGCTCTACAGAGTGTGCCTGCCATGATCTTGACCCAAAACATAAGCCTAGCTTGTGTTCTCACACTTCCTTCCTCACAATTCTGGCCCACAAGCCCTCCAGTGTGAGAATTCCGTCGCCACAATGCAGCACTCTTCCTTCCCTCCAGAAGAAAAACGTTGCCCCTGGGGCTACCCAGAAACGCCAAATGAGGATCAACCTGCATGCCACTCAACTTTACTCCAATTATACAGTCTAAGCTTGGCACTAATGCCCTGTCTGACACAGCCTGAGCCTGGACCTCCTGGATGACACCCAGAAAGGTGGTGTCACACCTAAGGACTGTGCCAGTGCTCTCCAAGGGAACTCTGCCCGTTTCATTTGCCACACCCTTACAGATTAGGAGAAACCTCCAATTCCCAAGACCAGTCCAATAGTGTTGGCCTCCCCCAACAAACATGGGTGATCTGACACAAGCTGAGCAGTGACCTCCATTCTGAATCTTAGACAGAGACACTCAGAGGAGAATATTGAAAAGGACAGGCCCCTAGACCGTAATCAGATCCATTGCTTTGGATTCCAGGCATTGTTCCCCAGATGCTTGGTTTCCAATACCAGGTTGTGGGGGTTTCAGAACAAATCTCGTCTCTACATGGGAAACTTGCTCTTTGGAGCTGCATCAAAACCTCAGGTTAGGAGAATTCTTCAGGGCAACAGAGCCACTGCCCCATTCCAAGGGATCCATGGACACAAATCCACATCGACTGATCCTCATGAGATTCCATTTCAATTCAGCCCCCTCGGTTGTTCCCCCAGTGACAGCAGATCAAATCCTCCTTTTCACTAGGACACAATTGGAATGCAAGTTGGACTGCCCAGGCATCCATCATTAGAACTGTGCTTTGGAGCATTTCTTATGGGACGTCCTTGATCCATCCAAAAAGTCGTGACTGTCCCGCTGACGGAATCCTTGTGGTTTGGAGCATCACACACTCACAAAGTTGGAAATCTTCCATGGTTTCCTGATGCCCCCCCCCACCTTCATGAAGGGGACATCATGTACAGAAACTCCAACCTAAGCCAACATCTGATCCTCGCCCTGACTTCAGATGCACGAGATCTCATTTCAGGTCTGTAGAGTGTGCCTGCCATGTCACCGCTGCGAATTCAAAGCTGAACTTGTGTTCTCAGACTTCTGTCCTAAAACACCTGGCCCACAAGCCCTGAAGTTGGCAATTCTGGAGCCAGAATGCAGCACTCTGCCTGCCCTGCAGAAGAAAATCTTTGCCCTATGGGGCCAACCAGAAACCCCAAATGAGGACCAACCTTCACATCACTCGACTGTACCCCAATTATACAGTCTAGCCTGGGGACTAATGCCCTGCCTGACACAGCCTGAGCCCAGACCTCATGATGGACAGACATCTGGCCGAACACTAAGTGCATTGGACCCACCATGGCCTTAGGTTGTCATCTCTTACCAACCTCGGTTTTCAGGCTTCAGAATCTAGACCTTATCTCTACTCACTGCCATGCCGTGTACGTGATGCAGAAATCAGAACTCCTCCTTCCCCATGACCAGAAACCCTGTGGTTGGCATGTTGTCCAACGTGCAGTGTAGGAGAAACCAGCATGGCCCATGAGGCCCCAGACATGCTTGAGGGCTGCGATGGGCACAAACACACATTAGGATCCTAAGCATGATCCCTGGCCTCAAGTAAAGCCTCTCCGGGGATGGACCAAGAGCCCACATATGGAGATTACCATGCCCCTACTCCCCAGGCCTTAACCAGTGCTTGAGAAGTCTAGTCACCCCTACTCAGATCTCTTCTCTAGAATCCCTCCTTGGTGGGACACATGAGGTTAAAAAAAAAAAATAGAGAAAGGACTCCTACCGTCCAAAGAATGACCGCAAACACTTGGAATTGGGCCAAATTCACAGACAGAAATACTCGTCCATGGCTGATGAGGCCATCCTGACATTCCACGGCCACCATTGACACAAAATCCGGAGACAAAAGCCTGAACAAAGCGCCCTTTGTTCAAAGCCTGAATAATTCTCACGGTCTGTAGATCGGGCCTGCCATACCTATGTCCCCAAACCTAAGCCACGTTTGTGTTTTCAGACTTCTGTCTCCATTGTCCTGGCCCACACACCCTCAAGGCTTGGCCCCATGGAGCCACACCTCAGGACTGTGCCTGCCCTCTCCATGGGAATTCTGCTCATTCCTTTGGCACAACCTGACAGATTAGGAGCAACATCCGAAGTCCCCGAGGCCACCCCAATATTGTAGGATGTCCGGGACAAACAGGGACCATCTGCCACAAGCTGAGCCACTACCTCCAATCAGACCTGTAGATAGATATCCATAGAAAAGAAGATTGAACAGGACAGGCACCTAGGCCCTAAACGGATCCATTGCTTTTGTTTTCACGTATCTCTCCTCAGAGGCCTGGATTCCAATACCAGCACATGGGGGTTTCTGGAGCTACCAATCAGAACAAATCGCATGCCACATGGGAATCATGCTATATGGAACTGTGTCAAAACCTCCAGTTAGGAGAAAATTTCACGTCACTGGAGCCACCGCCCCATTCCAATGTCTCAATGGACACAATCCCACATTATGACCCATCCTCAGGAGAGTCCATTTCAACTCAAACCTGGCGGTTGCTCACCCAGTGCCAGCAGATCAAACCTGCTTTGTCACTAGGAGACAATTGGAATGCGAGTTCGTTGCCCAGGTATCCGTTGTTAGAACTCTGCTCTGGAGAAATTCCTAATGGGGTGTCCTTGATCCATTCAACAGGTCTCAACTGTCCTGCAGAAGGAATCCTTGTGGTTTGCAGCATCACACACTCGCACCGTGGGAAAACCTCCATGGCCTCGTGATGCCTCCACCTTCAGGTAGAGGACATCATGGACAGAAACTCCCGTCTGATCCTCGCCCTGACTTCAGATGCATGAGATCTCAATTCAGCTCTGCAGAGTGTGCCTGCCTTGCCCTCGCCCAAAACCTAAGCCAGCTCACGTTCTCAGACTTCCGTCCTCACACTCCTGGCCCACAAGCCTTCCACTTTGGGAATTCTGGAGACAAAATGCAGCACTCTGCCTGCCCTCCAGAAGAGAGACTTTGCCCTAGGGGTCTACCCAGAAACATCAAATGAGGATCAACCTGCAATTCTCTAGACTGTACCCCAATTATACAGTCTAGCCTGGGCACTAATGCCCTGTCTGACACAGCCTGACCCCAGACCTCGTGACCGACACCCAGACACCTGGCCTCACACTGAACACAACGAACATGCCATGGCCTTAGGTCATCATCTCATAACAACCTTGTTCTTCAGGCTTCAGAACCTAGACATTATCTCCACTCACAACTAAGTGATGTACGTGATGCAGAAATCAGAACTTCACCTTCCCCATGACCAGAAACCTTGTGGTTGGCATGTTGTCCAACGTTCAGTATATGAGAACCCAGCATGGCCCATGAGGCCTCAGACATGCTTGAGGGCTTCGATGGGCACAAACACACATTAGGACCCTAAGCATGAACCCTGGCCTCAAGTAAAGCCTCTCCGGGGCTGGACCAAGAGCCTGCATATGGGACTTGCCATGCCCCTACTCCCCCAATCCTAGCCAGAGCTTGAGAAGTCTAGTCAACCTTATTCAGAGCTCTTTCCTGGAATCCCTCTTTGGTGGGACACATAAGGTAAAAAAAAAAAAAAAAAAAAAAAAAAAAAAAAAAAAAACACCAAGATAAAGAAAAAAAAAAAGTAAGGACTCCTACCATCCAAAGAATGACCCCAAACACTTGGAATCTGGCCAAATCCACAGAGAGAAATACTCGACCATGGTCGATGAGGCCAGCCTGACATTCCACGGCCACCATTGACACAAAATCCGGAGACAAAAACCTGAAAAAGCGCCACACACTTGCCCTTTGTTCAGAGCCCCCAAAATTCTCAAGGTCTGTAGATCGGGCCTGCCATACCTATGTCCCCAAACCTAAGCCGAGTTTGTGTTTTCAGACTTCTGTCTCCATTGTCCTCACCCACACATTCTAAAGGCTGGGCCCCATGGAGCCACACCTCAGGACTGTGCCTGCCCTCTCCAAGGGAATTCTGCTCATTCATTTCGCACAACCTGACAGATTAGGAGAATCATCCAAAATCTCTGAGGCCATCCCAATAGTGTAGGATTTCCTGGACATACAGGGACCCTCTGGCACAAGCTGAGCCACTACCTCCAATCAGAACCTTAGACAGATATCCATAGAAAAGAATATTGAACAAGACAGGCACCTAGGCCCTAATTGGATCCATTGCTTTTGTTTTCAGGCATCTCTCCTCAGAGGCCTGGATTCCAATACCAGCATAAGGGGGTTTCCAGAGCTACCTATCAGAAAAAATCTCGTCTCCACATGGGAATCTTGCTCTATGGAGCTGTGTCATAACCTCCAGTTAGGAGAAAACTTCAGGTCACTGGAGCCACTGCCCCATTTGAATATCTCCATGGACACAATCCCAAATTATGACCCATCCTCAGGAGAGTCCATTTCAACTAAACCCCCTCGGTTGCTACTCCAGAGCCAGCAGATTGAACCTGCCTTGTCGCTAGGAGACAATTGAAATGCGAGTTGGGCTCTTCAGGCATCCATCCTTAGAACCCTGCTCTTGCGTCGTTCCTTATGGGACATCCTTGAGCCATCCAACAGGTCTCGACTGTCCCACAGGAGTCCTTGTGCATGGAACACCTAACAACTCATATCATGGAAAGCTTCCAAGGTCACATGATGCCCCCAATCTTCATGAAGGCAGATCATGGAAAGAAACTCCAACCTGAGCCAACAGCTGATCTTCGCCTTGACTTCAGATGCACGAGATCTTGATTCAGCTCTTCAGAGTGTACCTGCTGTGCCCTCACCCCAAAACCTAAGCGTAGCTAGTGTTCTCCGACTTCCGTCCTCACTCTCCTGGACCACACGCCCTCTATTTTGGGATTTTCGATGACACAGTGCTGCACTCTGCCTGCCCTCTAGAAGAAAAATATTGCCCTATGGGTCTACCCAGAAACCTCAAATGAGGATAAACCTGCACGTCACTCAACTGTACACCAAATATATAGTCTAGCCTGTGCACTAATGCCCTGTCCGACAGAACCTGAGGCCTGAATTCCCAACCGACACCCAGACAGCTTGCAGTACACTGAGAACATCTGAACCGCCATGGCCTTAGGTCGCCATCTCTTTCCAACTTCGGTTTTCAGGCTACAGAATCCTAGACCTTATCTCTACTCACTTCCCATGGGTGAACGTGATGCAGAAATCAGAACTCCTCCTGCCCTCTCGCCAGAATCTTGTGGTTGGCATCTTGTCCAACGTTCAGTGGAGGACCCCTGTAGGGCCTACAGGGGTAGTAGTAGGGCCCCTGAGGGTAGTGTAGGGTCCCTGAGGCCCTGCCTATGCTTAAGAGCTGCGGTGGGCTCAAACACACATTGGGACCCTCAGTTTGAGCCCTGTCCTCAAGTAAAGCCTCTCAGTGGCTGGACCATGAGCCCGCATATGGGGCCTGCCATGCCCCAAGTCACCCAATCTTAACCAGAGGTAGAGACATCTAGTCACCCCTACTCAGGGCTCTGCTCTGGAAACCCTCTTTGGTGGGACATTTGAGGTAAATAAACACAGAAAGGACTCCTCCCACTCACAGAATGACCCCAATCACTTGGGATTGGGCCATCCCAAGTGATTGGGGTCCAGAGAGAAAGACTCGTCCATGGCCCATGAGGCCAGCCCGACATTCCATGGCCACTATTGACACAAAATCCAGAGACATAAGCTTCAGCAAGCGTTCACACTCACCCTTAGGTCATAGCCCAAAAAATTCTCCTCATAGTCTGTAGATTGGGCCTGCCATACCTACGTCCCCAAACCTAAGCCGAGTTTGTGTTTTCAGACTTCTATCCTGACATCCCTGTCCCACACACCCTCCAGACTGAGGCCCCTGGAGCCACACCTCAGGACTGTGCCTGCCCTCTCCAAGGAAATTCTTCCCATTCCATTGGCCACAACCCTACAGATAAGGAGAAACCTCCAAAGTCCCAGAGGCCATTCCAATAGTGTAGGCCACCCAGGACAAAGAGGGGCGATCTCTCACAAACTGAGCAACGACGTCAACTCACCCGTAGACAGATAACCCAAGAGAAGAAGATTAAACTGGACTGGCCCCTAGAATGTAATTGGTTCCATTGCTTTTTTTTTCTAAGCATCTCTCCTCAGAGGCCTGTTTTCCAATACCAGCATATGGGGGATTCCAGAGATACCAATCAGAACAAATCTTGTCTTCACACGGGAAACTTATCCTTTGGAGCACTGTAAAAGCCTCCAGTTAGGAGAAACCTTCAGGTAGCCGGAGCAACCGCCCTATTCCAAGGTCTCCATGGACACATACCCGCATTATGACCATTCGGCAGGAGAGTACATTTCAACTCAGCCCCGTCGATTACTCCCCCAGAGGTAGAATATCAAACCTGCCTTGTCGCTAGGAGACAACTGGAATGCAAAGCAGACTCTCTAGGCATCCATCCATGGAATCCTGCTCTGGCGCCGTTCCATATGGGATGTCCTGGAGCCTTCCAACAGGTCTTGACTGTCCCACAGAAGGAATCCTTGCAGATTGGAGCATCTCACAACTCCTATCGTGGGAAAACCTACATGGCCTCATGAGAGGCTCCCCTTTATAAAGGGGCCATCATGGACAGAAACTCCAACCTGAGCCAACTTCTGATGCATTGCTTTGGTTTCTAGGTATCTCTCCTCAGAGGCCTGGTTTCCAATATCAGAATATGGGGGCTTCCTAAGGAAACAATCAGAACAGATCTCATCTCCACATGGGAAACTTGCTCTTTGGAGCTGTGTCAATACCTCAGGTTAGGAGGATCCTTCAGGGCGCTGGCACCATGGCCCAATCCCAAGGTCTCCAAGGACACAAACTTACATTATGAACCATTCTCAGGAGAGTCCATTTCAAATCAGCCCACTCTGCTGCTCACCCAGAGCCAGCAGATCAAACCTTCCTTGTCACTAGGAGACAGTTAGAATGGGAGGCGGGCTGCCCAGGCATCCATCCTTAGAACCCTGCTCTGGAGAACTTCTTTATGGGATGTCTTGAATCCAACCAACCTGTCTTGACTGTCTCGCAGAATGAATCCTTGTGGTTTGAAGCATCACACAATAACACTGTGAGAAAACCTCCATATCCTCATGATGACCCACACCTTCATAAATGGGACATCATGGACAGAAACTCCATCCTAAGTCAAAGTCTGATCCTCGCCCTGAATTCAGAAGCATGAGATCTCGATTCAGCACTTGAGAGTGTGCCTCCTGGGCCCTCGCCTTGAAACCTAAGCCTATCTTGTGTTCTCAGACTTCCGTCCTCAGAATCCTGGCCACACCCCTCCAGTTTGGAAATTCTGGAGACACAATGCAGCACTCTGCCTGGTCTCCAGAAGAAAAATGTTGCCCTATAGGGCTAACCAGAAACGCCAAATGAGTAACAACCTGCATGCCACTCGACCATACCCCAATTATACAGTCTAGCCTGTGCACTAAAGCCCTGTCTGACACAGCCTGAGGGCAGACCTCCAGTCCAACACCAGGACAGCTGGCCGTACACAGAGCATATCATACCCACAATGGCTTTAGGCCATCATCTCTACCCAACCTCAATTTTCACCTTCAGAACCTAGACCTTATCTACACTCACTGCTCAGGAGTGAACGTGATGCAAGAATCAGAACGTCTCCTTCGCCATGGCAAGAAACCTTGTGGTTGGCATGTTGTCCAACGTTCATTGTAGGAGAAAGCAGCATGGACTATGAGGTCCCACCTATCCCTGAGGGCCACAATTTGCACAAACACATATTGTGACCCTCAGTGTGAGCCCTATCCTCATATGAAGCCTCTTAGTGACTGGAACAACAGCCCACATATGGGGCTTGCCAAGCCCCTAGTCACCCAATCTCAACCAGAGTTCGAGATGTCTAGTCACCCGACTCAGGGCTCTGCTCTGGAATCCCTCTTTGGTGGGACACCTGAGGTAAAAAAAAAAAAAAAAAATACAGAATGGACTTTTCCCATCCACAGAATGATCCCAACCCCTTGGGATCAGGCCAAATCACCAGAGAAAGAATTGTGCATGGCCCTTGAGGACACCCCGACATTCCACGGCCACCGTTGACACAAAATCCAGAGACAAAAGCCTGAGCAAGCTCCACATACTCGCCCTTTGTTCATAGCCCGGAAAATTCTCACGTTCTGTAGATCGAGCCTTCATACATACATCCCCAAACCTAAGCTGAGTTTGTGTTTTCAGACTTCTGTCCCCACAGGCCTGGCCCACACACCATCCAAGCTGGGGCCCCTGGAGCCACCCCTCAGGACTGTGGCTTCCCTCTCCAGGGGAATTCTGCCACTTCCATTGGCCACAACCTTATAGATTAGGAGAAACCTCCAAACTCCCCGAGGCCATCCGAATAGTGTTGGCTGCCCAGGACAAACAGGGATGATCTTTCACAAGTTAGGAAACTACCTCCACTCAGACCCAGAGACAGATATCCCCATAGAATAATAATGAACTGGACAGGCACTTAGGCCCTAATCAGATCCATTGCTTTTGTTTCCAGGCATCTCTTCTCAGAGGCCTGGTTTCCAATACCAGCATAGGGGGATTACTGAGGCACTCATCAGAAAAATCTCGTCTCCACATAGGAAATGTACTCTTTGGAGCTCTATAAAAACCTCTGTTTAGGAGAAACTTTCAGGGCCCCGGATCAAGCGCCCCATTCCAGGGTCTCCATGGACTTAAAACCACATTATGATCTATCCTCGGGAGCCTCCATGTCAACTCAACCCCCTTGGTTTCTCCCCCAGGGCCTGCAGATCAAACCTGCCTTGTCGCTAGGAGACAACTAGAATGGGAGGTGGGCTGCCTAGGCATCAATCCTTAGAACCCTACTCTGGAGTCATTCCATATGGGACATCCTAGATCCATCCAACAGGTCTCAAGTGTCCCACAGAAGGAATCTTTGCAGTCTGGAGCATCTCAGAACTCCCATTGTGGGAAAATCTACATGGCCTCTTGAGACGCTCCACTTTATAAAGTGGCCATCATGGACAGAAACTCCAACCTGAGCAAACGTCTGATATTCGCCCTGACTTCAGGTGCATGAGATCATGATTCAGCTCTGCAGAGTGTGCCTTCTGTGCCCTCACCCCCAAAACTAAGCCTAGCTTGTGTTCTCAGACTACAGTCCTCACACCCCTGGCCCAAAATCCCTACAGTTTGGCAATTCTGGGGCCACAATGCAGCACTCTGCCTGCCCTCCCAGAGAAAAAACGTTGCCTTATGGAACTACCTAGAGACCCGTATGAGGATCAATTGAACGCCACTCGACTGCACCCCAAATATTCAGTCTACCCTGTCTAATGCCTTGTCTGACACAGCATGAGCCCACACCTCCAGACCTACGCTCAACAGCTGGCCGCACACTGAGCTCATTGGACCCAACAGGTCCTTAGGTCTTCATCTCTTCCCAACCTTGGTTTTCAGGTTTCAGAACCTAGACCTAAACTCCAATCACTGTCCAGGGGTTAACGTGATGCAGAAGTCACAACTCTTCCTTCGCCATGGCCAGAAACCTTGTGGTTGGCATATTCTCCAACGTTCAGTGTCGGAGAATCCAGCGTGGCCCATGAGGCCCTTCCCATGCTTGAGGGCCTTGTTGGCACAAATAGGCATTGTGACCCTCAGCATGAGCCCTGTCCTCAAGGAAGGCCTCTCAGTGTCTGAATCAAGAGCCCACATATTGGACATGCCATGCCCCTAGGCCCCCAAACTAAAACAGAGGTGGGGTTGCCCAGTTGTCCCTCCCGAGGACTCTGCTCTTGAATCCCTCCTTTATTGGGACACATGAGGTACAAAAAATAAAATAAAATAAAATAAAAAACAGAAAGGACTCCTCCCGTCCCACAGAATGTACCCAAACTCTTGGGATTGGGTCAAATCCTCAGAGAAGGAAAGCCGTCCACAACCCATGAGGCCACGCCAGCATTCCACCCACATTGTTGACACAAATCCAGAGACAAAATCTGAGTAATCACCTCAAACTCACACTTTTTCATATCCTGAAGTGTTATCACGGTCTGTAGATTGGGCGTGCCATAACTATGTCCCCAATCCTAAGCGGAGTTTGTGTTTTCAGATTTTTGCTCCACAGGCCTGGCCCACACACCCTCAAAGTTGGGCCCCTAGAGCCAAACTCAGAAGTTTGCCTGCCCTCTCCAGGGGATTTCTGCCCATTCCATTGACCACAACCTTATAGATTAGGAGAAACTCCAAAGTCCCGAGGCCATTCCAATATTATAGGTCGCCCAGGACAAACAGGGGCGATCTGACACAATCTGAGCAACTACCTCACCTCAGATACTTAGACACGTATCCCCAGCAAAGAGATTGAACCGGACAGGCACCTAGGCTCTAATCATATCCATTGCTTTTGTTTCCAGTCATCTCTCCTCAGAGGCCTGGTTTCCAATACCAGCATATGGGAGATTCCTTAGGCACTCATCAATTCACAATTCTCTTCTCTACATAGGAAACATACTCTTTAGAGCTCCATCAAAACCTCCGGTTATGAACATCCCTCAAGGACCCGGATCAAGACCCCATTCCAAGGTCTCCATGGACACAAATGCACATTATGACCCATCCTCAACTCACCCATTTCAAAACACCCGATTCGGTTGCTCCACTAGATCAGGCAGATCGAACTTGCCTTGGCTCTATGAGACACCTGGAATGGGAGGCAGGCTGCCCAGGCATCCATCCTTAGAACCCTGCTCTGGATAACTTCCTTATGGGATGTCCTGGAGCCATCCACCGGTCTCACCTGTCCCACAGAAGGAATCATTGCGGTTTGGAGCATCTCACAATTCAAATCGTGGGAAAAACTCCATGTCCTCGTGACACCCTCCCATTCCTGAAGGGGCCATCATGGACAGAAACTCCGACCTAAGCCAACGTCTGATCCTAGCTCTGTCTTCAGGTATACGGGATCTTGAATCATCTCTGCAGAGGGTGCCTGCCGTCCCTTCACCCCGAAATCTAAGTCTGGCTTGTGTTCTCAGAATTTTTTCCTCACACTCCTGGCCCACAAGCCTTCCAGTTTGGGAATTCTGGAGCCAGTATGTGACACTGTGTCTTCCCTCCAGAAGAAAAATGTTGCCCTCTGGGGCTACCCAGTAACCACAAATGAGTACCATCCTGCACGAAACTCGACTGCACCCCAATGATACAGTCTAGCCTGGGCACTAATTCCCTGTCTGCCACAGCCTGAGCATGCACCTCCCAACCCACACTCAACAGCAGGCCGAACACTGAGCACATCAGACACACCATGGCCTTAGGGCTTCATCTCTTCCCAACCTCAGTTTTCAGGCTTCAGAACCTAGACCTTAAATCCAATCATAGTCCAGGAGTGAAAGTGTGGCAGAAATTAGAACTCCTTCTTCCCCATGGCCAGAAAACTTGTGGTTGCCATATTGTGCAACGTTCAGTGTAGGAGAAACCAGCATGGTACATTAGGCCACCCCCTAACTTGAGGGGCTCTTGGGCACAAAAACACATTGTGAAACTCAGTGTGAGACCTATCCTCAAGGAAGGCCTCTCAGTGTCTGGATCAAGAGCCCACATATGGGGCTTGCCATGTTCTTAGGTCCCAATGTTAACCAGAGGTCTGGTTGTCCAGTTGCCCCAACCCACGACTCTGCTCTGGAATCCCTCATTTGGTGATCCACCTGAGGAAAAAAAAAAAAATAAACAAAAAAAAATAAAAATAAACAAAAAAACCAGAAAGGCCTCCTCCCTTCCCACAGAATGAACCCAAACTCTTGGGATCAGGTCAAATCCCCAGAAAGGGAGCCTCATCGATGGCCCATGAGGACACCCCGACATTCCATGGCAATCGGTGACACATTTCCAGAAAAAAAAAAAAAAAAAGCATGAGCAAGCATCTCACATCGCCCTTTGTTCATATCCCGAAGAGTTCTCCTCACGGTCTATAGATCGGGCCGGCCATACCTACATCCCCCAACCTAAGTGGAGTTTGTGTTTTCAGACTTTTGTCCAAATAGCCCTGGACCACACACGCTCCACACTTGGGTCCCTGGAGCCACACCTCAGGACTGTGCTTCCCTTTCAAGGGAATTCTTCCCATTCCATTGGCCACAACCTTGCAAATGAGGAAAAACCTCCAAAGTCACCGAGGCCATCCCATTAGTGTAGGCCGCCCAGGACAAACAGGGGTGATCTCAAACCAGCTGAGCAACTACCTCCACTCAGAAAACAGATGTCCCCAGAGAAGAATATTGAACCGGTCAGGCCCCTAGGCCCTAATCAGATCCATTGCTTTGGTTTCCAGGCATCTCTCCTCAGAGGCCTCGTTTCCAATACCAGCATATGGTGGTTTCCTGAGGCACCATTAAAAACAAATCTCGTCTCCCCATGGAAAACTTGCTCATTGGAGCTTTGTCATAACCTCGGGTTAGGAGAATCCTTCAGGGCCCTGGTGCCACTGCCCCATACCAAGGTCTCCATGGACTCAAACCAACGTTAAGACCATTCTCAGGAAAGTCCATTTCAACTCAGCCCCCTCTGTTACTACCCCAAGACAGCAGATCAAACGTTGCTTGTTGCTAGGAGACAATTGGAATGTGAGGCTGGCTACCCTGGCATCCATACTTAGAACCCTGTTCTGGAAAAATACATTATAAGACGTCCTGGAGCCATCCAACAAATCTTAATTGTCCCACAGAAGAAATCCTTGTGGTTTGGAGCATCTCACAACTCCAATAGTGGGAAAACCCCCATGGCCTCATAATGCCCCCCCTTCCTGAAGGGGCCCACATGGACAGAAACTCAAACCTGAGCCAAAGTCTGAACCTCGACCTGACTTCAGACGCATGAAATCTCAATTCAGCTCTGCAGAGTGTGCCTGCCATGTCCTTGCCCCGAAACCTAAGCCTAGCTTGTGTTCTCAGACTTCCGTCCTCACTCTCCTGGCCCACAAGCCCTCCAGTTTGGGAATTCCGAAGCCACAATGCAGCACTCTGCCTGCCCTCCAGAAGAAAAACTTTGCCCTATGCTGCTAATAAGAAACCCCAAATGATTTTCTAATGCATGCCACTCGATTGTAAAGCAATTATACAGCCCACCCTGTATTCTAATGCCCTGTCTGGCACAGCCTGAGACAAGACATCCCAAACGACACCCAGACAGCTGGCCCCAACCTGGACACATAGGACCCGCTATGGCTGTAGGTCGTCATCTCTTCCCAACCTCGGTTTTCAGGTTTCAGAACCTAGACCTTATCTCCAATCACTGCCCAGGGGTGAACGTGATGCAGAAATTAGAATTCCTCCTTCCCCATGGCCAGAAACCTTGTGGTTGGCATGTTGTCCAACGTTCTATGTGGGAAAACCTACATTGTCCGAAAGGCCACGCCACTGCTTGAGGGCCGCCTAGGGCACAGACATGCATTGTGACCTGCAGCGTGAGTCCCGTATTAAAGTAACGCCTCTCAGTGGCTGGACCAAGATCCTGCATATGGGGCTTGTCATATCCATAGGCCCCCAGCCTTAACCAGAGGGCGAGTATTCCAGTTGTCAGTACCCACTGCTATGCTCTAGAATCCCTCTACTGAGGGGACACATGAGGCAGAAAACCGGACACTTCCCTTCCCACAGAATGACCCCAAACACTTGGCGGCTGGACAAACTACCAGAGAGGGAGACTTCTACGACCCATGAGGCAACTCCTACATTAAACGGACATTGTGGACAAAACATCCAGAGACAAAAGCCTGAGCGACTGCCTCCCTCTCACCCTTCTTTCATATCCAGAGTAGCTCCCCTCATGGTCTGTAGATCAGGCCTGACCTAACCTCGGCCCCAAACCTGAGCTGAGTTAGGGTTTTTGGATGTCTGTCTTCACAGCCATGGCCCACACAGCCTCCAGGCTGGGGTCTCTGGAGCCACACCACAGAACTGTGCCTGCTCTCTCCTAAGAAACTGCCCATTCCATTGGCCACAACTCTACAAAATAGTAGAAACCTCAAGGTCCCCAAGGACATCCCACTACCGCAAGCCGCACTGGACAAATAGGGGCATTATGACACAAGCTGAGCAACTACTACCTCCATGCAGACACACAGACAGATATCCGCAGAGACAGAAGATTGAACCAGACAGGCCCCTAGGCCCTATTATGAACTCTTGCTTTGGTGTCCAGGTATCACTCCTCAGAGGCCTGGGTTCGAAGACCAGCATACGGGGCTTTCCTGAGGCACCAGACAGAAGACCTCTCATCTACACATGGGAAGCTTCCTTGTTGGAGTTGTGTCAAGCCCTTCGGGTTGGAGAATCCTGCAGAGTCCCTTAGCTACTGCCACATTCCAAGGTCTCCATGGCCACCAACCCACATTATGACTCATCCTCAGGAGAGTCCATTTAAACTCAGCCTTCTGGGTAGCTCACCCAAGAGCCCGCAGATTGAGCGTGCCTTCTCTCGACCAGGCAATGGGAAGGTGAGTTGGCGTTTCTCGGCATCCATGCTTAGGCCCCTGCTCTCGAGTCTTTCTGTATGGGGCATCCTGGAACCATCCAATAGTACTCGACTGTCCTGAAGAAGGAAACATTGAAGTTTGGAGCATCTCACAACTCCCAGCGTAGGGAAACATCCCTGGCCTCATGACGTCCCCACCCCCTTCAGGAAGGGGCCGTCATGGACACAAACTCCAGCTTGAGGCCACATCTGATACTCGCCCTGACCTCACCTGCAGGAGATCTCGATTCAGCCTCTGCAGAGTGGGCCTGCCATGCTCTTGGCCCCAAAACTCGTGCTAGCTTGTGTTTTCAGACTTCCTTCCTCACAATCCTGGCCACACCCCTCCAGTTTGGCAATTCCGGAGACGCAATGCAGCACTCTGCCTGCCCTCCAGAAGAAAAATGTTGCCCTATAGGGCTAACCGGAAACGCCAAATGAGTAACAACCTGCATGCCACTCGACCATACCCCAATTATACAGTCTAGCCTGTGCACTAAAGCCCTGTCTGACACAGCCTGAGGGCAGACCTCCAGTCCAACACCCAGAAAGCTGGCCGTACACAGAGCATATCACACCCGCAATGGCTTTAGGCCATCATCTCTACCCAACCTCAGTTTTCACCTTCAGAACCTAGACCTTATCTCCACTCACTGCTCAGGAATGAATGTGATGCAAGAATCAGAACTTCTCCTTCGGCTTGGCAAGTAACCTAGTGGTTGGCATGTTGTCCAATGTTCATTGTAGGAGAAAGCAGCATGGACTATGAGGCCCCACCTAACCCTGAGGGCCACAATATGCACAAACACACATTGTGACCCTCAGCGTGAGCCCTATCCTCATGTAAAGCCTCTTAGTGACTGGAACAACAGCCCACATATGAGGCTTGCCAAGCCTCTAGTCCCCCAATCTCAACCAGAGTTCGAGATGACTAGTCACCACTACTCAGGGCTCTACTCTGGAATCCCATTTTGGTGGGACACCTGAGGTAAAAAAAAAAAAAAAAACATATATATATATATATATATATATATATATATATATATATATATATATACATACACAGAAAGGACTCTTCCAATCCACAGAATGATCCCAACCACTTGGGATCAGGCCATATCACCAGAGAAAGAATTGTCCATTGCCCTTGAGGACATCCCGACATTCCACGGCCACCGTTGACACAAAATCCAGAGACAAAAGCCTGAGCAATCGCCACATACTCTCCCTTTGTTCATAGCCCGGAAAATTCTCACGTTCTGTAGATCGAGCCTTCATACATACATCCCCAAATCTAAGCTGAGTTTGTGTTTTCAGACTTCTGTCCCCACAGGCCTGGCCCACACACCATCCAAGCTGGGGCCCCTGGAGCCACACCTCAGGACTGTGGCTTCCCTCTCCAGGGGAATTCTGCCATTTCCATTGTCCACAACCCAATAGATTAGGAGAATCCTCCGAACTCCCCGAGGCCATCCGAATAGTGTTGGCTGCCCAGGACACACTGGGATGATCTTTCACAAGTTAGGAAACTACCTCCACTCAGACCCAGAGACAGATATCCCCATAGAATAAGATTGAACTGGACAGGCACTTAGGCCCTAATCAGATCCATTGCTTTTGATTCCAGTCATCTCTCCTCAGAGGCCTGGTTTCCAATACCAGCATATGGGAGATTCCTTAGGCACTCATCAAAACAATTCTCCTCTCTACATAGGAAACATACTCTTTAGAGCTCCATCAAAACCTCCTGTTATGAACATCCCTCAAGGCCCCGGTTCAAGCACCCCATTCCAAGGTCTACATGGACACAAATGCACATTATGACCCATCCTCAACTCACCCATTTCAACACACCCGCCTCGGATGCTCCCGTAGATCCAGCAGATCGAATTTGCCTTGGCTCTATGAGACACCCGGAATGGGAGGCAGGCTGCCCAGGCATCCATCCTTAGAACCCTGCTCTGGATAACTTCCTTATGGGATGTCCTGGAGCCATCCAACAGGTCTCGACTGTCCCACAGAAGGAATCATTGCGGTTTGGAGCATCTCACAATTCCCATCGTGGGAAAACCTCCATGTCCTCGTGACACCCTCCCCTTCATGAAGGGGCCGTCATGGACAGAAACTTCGACCTAAGCCAACGTCTGATCCTAGCTCTGTCTTCAGGTATACAGGATCTCGAATCATCTCTGCAGAGGGTGCCTGCCGTCCCCTCACCCCGAAATCTAAGTCTGGCTTGTGTTCTCAGAATTTTTTCCTCACACTCCTGGCCCACAAGCCTTCCAGTTTGGGAATTCTGGAGCCACTATGTGGCACTGTGTCTTCCCTCCAGAAGAAAAACGTTGCCCTCTGGGGCTACCCAGTAACCACAAATGAGTACCATCCTGCACGAAACTCGACTGCACCCCAATGATACAGTCTAGCCTGGGCACTAATTCCCTGTCTGCCACAGCCTGAGCCTGCACCTCCCAACCCACACTCAACAGCTGGCCGAAAACTGAGCACATCAGACACACCATGGCCTTAGGTCTTCATCTCTTCCCAACCTCAGTTTTCAGGCTTCAGAACCTAGACCTTAAATCCAATCACAGTCCAGGAGTGAAAGTGTTGCAGAAATTAGAACTCCATCTTCCCCATGGCCAGAAAACTTGTGGTTGCCATATTGTACAATGTTCAGTGTAGGAGAAACCAGCATGGTACATTAGGCCACGCCCTGACTTGAGGGGCTCCTTGGGCACAAAAACACATTGTGAAACTCAGTGTGAGACCTATCCTCAAGGAAAGCCTCTCAGTGTCTGGACCAAGAGCCCACATATGGGGCTTGCCATGTTCTTAGGTCCCAATGTTAACCAGAGGTCTGGTTGTCCAGTTGCCCAACCCACGACTCTGCTCTGGAATCCCTCATTTGGTGGTCCACCTGAGGTAAAAAAAACAAAACAAAACAAAAACAAAAACAAAAAAAAATAAACAAAAAAAACAGAAAGGCCTCTTCCCTTCCCTCAGAATGACCCCAAACTCTTGAGATCAGGTCAAATCCCCAGAAAGGGAGCCTCATCGATGGCCCATGAGGACACCCCGACATTCCATGGCAATCGGTGACACATTTCCAGAAAAAAAAAAAAAAAAGCATGAGCAAGCACCTCACATTCGCCCTTTGTTCATATCCCGAAGAGTTCTCCTCACGGTCTATAGATCGAGCCGGCCATACCTACATCCCCCAACCTAAGTGGAGTTTGCGTTTTCAGACTTTTGTCCAAATAGCCCTGGACCACACACGCTCCACACTTGGGTCCTTGGAGCCACACCTCAGGACTGTGCTTCCCTTTCAAGGGAATTCTTCCCATTCCATTGGCCACAACCTTGTAAATGAGGAAAAACCTCCAAAGTCACCGAGGCCATCCCAATAGTGTAGGCCGCCCAGGACAAACAGGGGTGATCTCAAACCAGCTGAGCAACTACCTCCACTCAGACAACAGATGTCCCCAGAGAAGAATATTGAACCGGACAGGCCCCTAGGCCCTAATCAGATCCATTGCTTTGGTTTCCAGGCATCTCTCCTCAGAGGCCTCGTTTCCAATACCAGCATATGGTGGTTTCCTGAGGCACCATTAAAAACAAATCTCGTCTCCCCATGGAAAACTTGCTCATTGGAGCTTTGTCATAACCTCGGGTTAGGAGAATCCTTCAGGGCCCTGGTGCCACTGCCCCATACCAAGGTCTCCATGGACTCAAACCAACGTTAAGACCATTCTCAGGAAAGTCCATTTCAACTCAGCCCCCTCTGTTACTACCCCAAGACAGCAGATCAAACGTTGCTTGTTGCTAGGAGACAATTGGAATGTGAGGCTGGCTACCCTGGCATCCATACTTAGAACCCTGTTCTGGAAAAATACCTTATAAGACGTCCTGGAGCCATCCAACAAATCTTAATTGTCCCACAGAAGGAATCCTTGTGGTTTGGATCATCTCACAACTCCAATAGTGGGAAAACCCCCATGGCCTCATAATGCCCCCCCTTCCTGAAGGGGCCCACATGGACAGAAACTCAAACCTGAGCCAAAGTCTGAAGCTGGACCTGACTTCAGACGCATGAAATCTCAATTCAGCTCTGCAGAGTGTGCCTGCCATGTCCTTGCCCCGAAACCTAAGCCTAGCTTGTGTTCTCAGACTTCCGTCCTCACTCTCCTGGCCCACAAGCCCTGCAGTTTGGGAATTCCGATGCCACAATGCAGCACTCTGCCTGCCCTCCAGAAGAAAAACTTTGCCCTATGCTGCTAATAAGAAACCCCAAATGATTTTCTAATGCATGCCACTCGATTGTAAAGCAATTATACAGCCCACCCTGTATTCTAATGCCCTGTCTGGCACAGCCTGAGAAAAGACATCCCAAACGACACCCAGACAGCTGGCCCCAACCTGGACACATAGGACCCGCTATGGCTGTAGGTCGTCATCTCTTCCCAACCTCGGTTTTCAGGTTTCAGAACCTAGACCTTATCTCCAATCACTGCCCAGGGGTGAACGTGATGCAGAAATTAGAATTCCTCCTTCCCCATGGCCAGAAACCTTGTGGTTGACATGTTGTCCAACGTTCTATGTGGGAAAACCTACATTGTCCGAAAGGCCACGCCAGTGCTTGAGGGCCGCCTAGGGCACAGACATGCATTGTGACCTGCAGCGTGAGTCCCGTATTAAAGTAACGCCTCTCAGTGGCTGGACCAAGATCCTGCATATGGGGCTTGTCATATCCATAGGCCCCCAGCCTTAACCAGAGGGCGAGTATTCCAGTTGTCAGTACCCACTGCTATGCTCTAGAATCCCTCTACTGAGGGGACACATGAGGCAAAAAACCGGACACTTCCCTTCCCACAGAATGACCCCAAACACTTGGCGGCTGGACAAACTACCAGAGAGGGAGACTTCTACGACCCATGAGGCAACTCCTACATTAAACGGACATTGTGGACAAAACATCCAGAGACAAAAGCCTGAGCGACTGCCTCCCTCTCACCCTTCTTTCATATCCAGAGGAGCTCCCCTCATGGACTGTAGATCAGGCCTACCGTAACCTCGGCCCCAAACCTGAGCTGAGTTAGGGTTTTTGGATGTCTGTCTGCACAGCCATGGCCCACACAGCCTCCAGGCTGGGGTCTCTGGAGCCACACCACAGAACTGTGCCTGCTCTCTCCTAAGAAACTGCCCATTCCATTGGCCACAACTCTACAAAATAGTAGAAACCTCAAGGTCCCCAAGGACATCCCACTACCGCAAGCCGCACTGGACAAATAGGGGCATTATGACACAAGCTGAGCAACTACTACCTCCATGCAGACACACAGACAGATATCCGCAGAGACAGAAGATTGAACCAGACAGGCCCCTAGGCCCTATTATGAACTCTTGCTTTGGTGTCCAGGTATCACTCCTCAGAGGCCTGGGTTCGAAGACCAGCATACGGGGCTTTCCTGAGGCACCAGACAGAAGACCTCTCATCTACACATGGGAAGCTTCCTTGTTGGAGTTGTGTCAAGCCCTTCGGGTTGGAGAATGCTGCAGAGTCCCTTAGCAACTGCCACATTCCAAGGTCTCCATGGCCACCAACCCACATTATGACTCATCCTCAGGAGAGTCCATTTAAACTCAGCCTTCTGGGTAGCTCACCCAAGAGCCCGCAGATTGAGCGTGCCTTCTCTCGACCAGGCAATGGGAAGGTGAGTTGGCGTTTCTCGGCATCCATGCTTAGGCCCCTGCTCTCGAGTCTTTCTGTATGGGGCATCCTGGAACCATCCAATAGTACTCGACTGTCCTGAAGAAGGAAACTTTGAAGTTTGGAGCAGCTCACAACTCCCAGCGTAGGGAAACATCCCTGGCCTCATGACGTCCCCACCCCCTTCAGGAAGGGGCCGTCATGGACACAAACTCCAGCTTGAGGCAACATCTGATACTCGCCCTGACCTCACCTGCAGGAGATCTCGATTCAGCCTCTGCAGAGTGGGCCTGCCATGCTCTTGGCCCCAAAACTCGTGCTAGCTTGTGTTTTCAGACTTCCTTCCTCACAATCCTGGCCACACCCCTCCAGTTTGGCAATTCCGGAGACGCAATGCAGCACTCTGCCTGCCCTCCAGAAGAAAAATGTTGCCCTATAGGGCTAACCGGAAACGCCAAATGAGTAACAACCTGCATGCCACTCGACCATACCCCAATTATACAGTCTAGCCTGTGCACTAAAGCCCTGTCTGACACAGCCTGAGGGCAGACCTCCAGTCCAACACCCAGAAAGCTGGCCGTACACAGAGCATATCACACCCGCAATGGCTTTAGGCCATCATCTCTACCCAACCTCAGTTTTCACCTTCAGAACCTAGACCTTATCTCCACTCACTGCTCAGGAATGAATGTGATGCAAGAATCAGAACTTCTCCTTCGGCTTGGCAAGTAACCTAGTGGTTGGCATGTTGTCCAATGTTCATTGTAGGAGAAAGCAGCATGGACTATGAGGCCCCACCTAACCCTGAGGGCCACAATATGCACAAACACACATTGTGACCCTCAGCGTGAGCCCTATCCTCATGTAAAGCCTCTTAGTGACTGGAACAACAGCCCACATATGGGGCTTGCCAAGCCTCTAGTCCCCCAATCTCAACCAGAGTTCGAGATGACTAGTCACCACTACTCAGGGCTCTACTCTGGAATCCCATTTTGGTGGGACACCTGAGGTAAAAAAAAAAAAAAAACATATATATATATATATATATATATATATATATATATATATATATATATATATATATACAGAAAGGACTCTTCCAATCCACAGAATGATCCCAACCACTTGGGATCAGGCCATATCACCAGAGAAAGAATTGTCCATTGCCCTTGAGGACATCCCGACATTCCACGGCCACCGTTGACACAAAATCCAGAGACAAAAGCCTGAGCAATCGCCACATACTCGCCCTTTGTTCATAGCCCGAAAAATTCTCACGTTCTGTAGATCGAGCCTTCATACATACATCCCCAAACCTAAGCTGAGTTTGTGTTTTCAGACTTCTGTCCCCACAGGCCTGGCCCACACACCATCCAAGCTGGGGCCCCTGGAGCCACACCTCAGGACTGTGGCTTCCCTCTCCAGGGGAATTCTGCCATTTCCATTGTCCACACCCAATAGATTAGGAGAATCCTCCGAACTCCCCGAGGTCATCCGAATAGTGTTGGCTGCCCAGGACACACTGGGATGATCTTTCACAAGTTAGGAAACTACCTCCACTCAGACCCAGAGACAGATATCCCCATAGAATAAGATTGAACTGGACAGGCACTTAGGCCCTAATCAGATCCATTGCTTTTGATTCCAGTCATCTCTCCTCAGAGGCCTGGTTTCCAATACCAGCATATGGGAGATTCCTTAGGCACTCATCAAAACAATTCTCCTCTCTACATAGGAAACATACTCTTTAGAGCTCCATCAAAACCTCCTGTTATGAAAATCCCTCAAGGCCCCGGTTCAAGCACCCCATTCCAAGGTCTACATGGACACAAATGCACATTATGACCCATCCTCAACTCACCCATTTCAACACACCCGCCTCGGATGCTCCCGTAGATCCAGCAGATCGAATTTGCCTTGGCTCTATGAGACACCCGGAATGGGAGGCAGGCTGCCCAGGCATCCATCCTTAGAACCCTGCTCTCGATAACTTCCTTATGGGATGTCCTGGAGCCATCCAACAGGTCTCGACTGTCCCACAGAAGGAATCATTGCGGTTTGGAGCATCTCACAATTCCCATCGTGGGAAAACCTCCATGTCCTCGTGACACCCTCCCCTTCATGAAGGGGCCGTCATGGACAGAAACTTCGACCTAAGCCAACGTCTGATCCTAGCTCTGTCTTCAGGTATACAGGATCTCGAATCATCTCTGCAGAGGGTGCCTGCCGTCCCCTCACCCCGAAATCTAAGTCTGGCTTGTGTTCTCAGAATTTTTTCCTCACACTCCTGGCCCACAAGCCTTCCAGTTTGGGAATTCTGGAGCCACTATGTGGCACTGTGTCTTCCCTCCAGAAGAAAAACGTTGCCCTTTGGGGCTACCCAGTAACCACAAATGAGTACCATCCTGCACGAAACTCGACTGCACCCCAATGATACAGTCTAGCCTGGGCACTAATTCCCTGTCTGCCACAGCCTGAGCCTGCACCTCCCAACCCACACTCAACAGCTGGCCGAAAACTGAGCACATCAGACACACCATGGCCTTAGGGCTTCATCTCTTCCCAACCTCAGTTTTCAGGCTTCAGAACCTAGACCTTAAATCCAATCACAGTCCAGGAGTGAAAGTGTTGCAGAAATTAGAACTCCATCTTCCCCATGGCCAGAAAACTTGTGGTTGCCATATTGTGCAATGTTCAGTGTAGGAGAAACCAGCATGGTACATTAGGCCACGCCCTGACTTGAGGGGCTCCTTGGGCACAAAAACACATTGTGAAACTCAGTGTGAGGCCTATCCTCAAGGAAAGCCTCTCAGTGTCTGGACCAAGAGCACACATATGGGGCTTGCCATGTTCGTAGGTCCCAATGTTAACCAGAGGTCTGGTTGTCCAGTTGCCCCAACCCACGACTCTGCTCTGGAATCCCTCATTTGGTGGTCCACCTGAGGTAAAAAAAAAAAACAAAACAAAACAAAAACAAAAACAAAAACAAAATAAACAAAAAAAAACAGAAAGGCCTCTTCCCTTCCCTCAGAATGACCCCAAACTCTTGGGATCAGGTCAAATCCCCAGAAAGGGAGCCTCATCGATGGCCCATGAGGACACCCCGACATTCCATGGCAATCGGTGACACATTTCCAGAAAAAAAAAAAAAAAGCATGAGCAAGCACCTCACATTCGCCCTTTGTTCATATCCCGAAGAGTTCTCCTCACGGTCTATAGATCGGGCCGGCCATACCTACATCCCCCAACCTAAGTGGAGTTTGCGTTTTCAGACTTTTGTCCAAATAGCCCTGGACCACACACGCTCCACACTTGGGTCCTTGGAGCCACACCTCAGGACTGTGCTTCCCTTTCAAGGGAATTCTTCCCATTCCATTGGCCACAACCTTGCAAATGAGGAAAAACCTCCAAAGTCACCGAGGCCATCCCAATAGTGTAGGCCGCCCAGGACAAACAGGGGTGATCTCAAACCAGCTGAGCAACTACCTCCACTCAGACAACAGATGTCCCCAGAGAAGAATATTGAACCGGACAGGCCCCTAGGCCCTAATCAGATCCATTGCTTTGGTTTCCAGGCATCTCTCCTCAGAGGCCTCGTTTCCAATACCAGCATATGGTGGTTTCCTGAGGCACCATTAAAAACAAATCTCGTATCCCCATGGAAAACTTGCTCATTGGAGCTTTGTCATAACCTCTGGTTAGGAGAATCCTTCAGGGCCCTGGTGCCACTGCCCCATACCAAGGTCTCCATGGACTCAAACCAACATTAAGACCATTCTCAGGAAAGTCCATTTCAACTCAGCCCCCTCTGTTGCTACCCCAAGACAGCAGATCAAACGTTGCTTGTTGCTAGGAGACAATTGGAATGTGAGGCTGGCTGCCCAGGCATCCATACTTAGAACCCTGTTCTGGAAAAATACCTTATAAGACGTCCTGGAGCCATCCAACAAATCTTAATTGTCCCACAGAAGGAATCCTTGCGGTTTGGAGCATCTCACAACTCCAATAGTGGGAAAACCCCCATGGCCTCATAATGCCCCCCCTTATGAAGGGGCCAACATGGACAGAAACTCAAACCTGAGCCAAAGTCTGAACCGCGACCTGACTTCAGACGCATGAGATCTCAATTCAGCTCTGCAGAGTGTGCCTGCCATGTCCTTGCCCCGAAACCTAAGCCTAGCTTGTGTTCTCAGACTTCCGTCCTCACTCTCCTGGCCCACAAGCCCTCCAGTTTGGGAATTCCGAAGCCACAATGCAGCACTCTGCCTGCCCTCCAGAAGAAAAACTTTGCCCTATGCTGCTAATAAGAAACCCCAAATGATTTTCTAATGCATGCCACTCGATTGTAAAGCAATTATACAGCCCACCCTGTATTCTAATGCCCTGTCTGGCTCAGCCTGAGACAAGACTTCCCAAACGACACCCAGACAGCTGGCCCCAACCTGGACACATAGGACCCGCTATGGCTGTAGGTCGTCATCTCTTCCCAACCTCGGTTTTCAGGCTTCAGAACCTAGACCTTATCTCCAATCACAGCCCAGGGGTGAACGTGATGCAGAAATTAGAATTCCTCCTTCCCCATGGCCAGAAACCTTGTGGTTGGCATGTTGTCCAACGTTCTATGTGGGAAAACCTACATTGTCCGAAAGGCCACGCCAGTGCTTGAGGGCCGCCTAGGGCACAGACATGCATTGTGACCTGCAGCGTGAGTCCCGTATTAAAGTGACGCCTCTCAGTGGCTGGACCAAGATCCTGCATATGGGGCTTGTCATATCCATAGGCCCCCAGCCTTAACCAGAGGGCGAGTATTCCAGTTGTCAGTACCCACTGCTATGCTCTAGAATCCCTCTACTGGGGGGACACATGAAGCAGAAAACAGGACACTTCCCTTCCCACAGAATGACCCCAAACTCTTGGTGGCTGGACAAACTACCAGAGAGGGAGACTTCTACGACCCATGAGGCAACTCCTACATTAAACGGCCATTGTGGACAAAACATCCAGAGACAAAAGCCTGAGCGACTGCCTCCCTCTCACCCTTCTTTCATATCCAGAGGAGCTCCCCTCATGGTCTGTAGATCAGGCCTGACGTAACCTCGGCCCCAAACCTGAGCTGAGTTAGGGTTTTTGGATGTCTGTCTTCACAGCCATGGCCCACACAGCCTCCAGGCTGGGGTCTCTGGAGCCACACCACAGAACTGTGCCTGCTCTCTCCTAAGAAACTGCCCATTCCATTGGCCACAACTCTACAAAATAGTAGAAACCTCAAGGTCCCCAAGGACATCCCACTACCGCAAGCCGCACTGGACAAATAGGGGCATTATGACACAAGCTGAGCAACTACTACCTCCATGCAGACACACAGACAGATATCCGCAGAGACAGAAGATTGAACCAGACAGGCTCCTAGGCCCTATTATGAACTCTTGCATTGGTGTCCAGGTATCACTCCTCAGAGGCCTGGGTTCGAAGACAAGCATACGGGGCTTTCCTGAGGCACCAGACAGAAGACCTCTCATCTCCACATGGGAAGCTTCCTTGTTGGAGGTGTGTCAAGCCCTTCGGGTTGGAGAATCCTGCCGAGTCCCTTAGCTACTGCCACATTCCAAGGTCTCCATGGCCACAAACCCACATTATGACTCATCCTCAGGAGAGTCCATTTAAACTCAGCCTTCTGGGTAGCTCACCCAAGAGCCCACAGATTGAGCGTGCCTTGTCTCCACCAGGCAATGGGAAGGTGAGTTGGCGTGTCTCGGCATCCATGCTTAGGCCCCTGCTCTCGAGTCTTTCTGTATGGGGCATCAAGGGACCATCCAATAGTACTCGACTGTCCTGAAGAAGGAAACTTTGAAGTTTGGAGCAGCTCACAACTCCCAGCGTAGGGAAACCTCCCTGGCCTCATGACGCCCCCACCCCCTTCAGGAAGGGGCCGTCATGGACACAAACTCCAGCTTGAGGCAACATCTGATACTCGCCCTGACCTCACCTGCAGGAGATCTCGATTCAGCCTCTGCAGAGTGGGCCTGCCATGCTCTTGGCCCAAAAACTCGTGCTATCTTGTGTTTTCAGACTTCCTTCCTCACAATCCAGGCCACACCCCTCCAGTTTGGCAATTCTGGAGACACAATGCAGCACTCTGCCTGCCCTCCAGAAGAAAAATGTTGCCCTATAGGGCTAACCGGAAACGCCAAATGAGTAACAACCTGCATGCCACTCGATCATACCCCAATTATACAGTCTAGCCTGTGCACTAAAGCCCTGTCTGACACAGCCTGAGGGCAGACCTCCAGTCCAACACCCAGAAAGCTGGCCGTACACAGAGCATATCACACCCGCAATGGCTTTAGGCCATCATCTCTACCCAACCTCAGTTTTCACCTTCAGAACCTAGGCCTTATCTCCACTCACTTCTCAGGAGTGAACGTGATGCAAGAATCAGAACTTCTCCTTCGGCTTGGCAAGTAACCTAGTGGTTGGCATGTTGTCCATTGTTCATAGTAGGAGAAAGCAGCATGGACTATGAGGCTCCACCTATCCCTGAGGGCCACAATATGCACAAACACACATTGTGACCCTCACCGTGAGCCCTATCATCATGTAAAGCCTCTTAGTGACTGGAACAACAGCCCACATATGGGGCTTGCCAAGCCCCTAGTCCCCCAATCTCAACCAGAGTTCGAGATGTCTAGTCACCCCTACTCAGGGCTCTACTCTGGAATCCCTATTTGGTGGAACACCTGAGGTAAAAAAAAAAAAAATACAGAAAGGACTCTTCCCATCCACAGAATGATCCCAACCCCTTGGGATCAGGCCAAATCACCAGAGAAAGAATTGTCCATGGCCCTTGAGGACACCCCGACATTCCACGGCCACCGTTGACACAAAATCCAGAGACAAAAGCTTGAGCAAGCGCCACATACTCGCCCTTTGTTCATAGCACCGAAAATTCTTACTGTCTGTAGATCGAGCCTTCATACATACATCCCCAAACCTAAGCTGAGTTTGTGTTTTCAGACTTCTGTCCCCACAGTCCTGGCCCACACACCGTCCAAGCTGGGGCCCCTTGAGACACACCTCAGGACTGTGGCTTCCCTCTCCAGGGGAATTCTGCCATTTCCATTGGCCACAACACTATAGATTAGGAGAATCCTCCAAACTCCCCGAGGCCACCCGAATAGTGTTGGCTGCCCAGGACAAACAGGGATGATCTTTCACAAGTTAGGAAACTACCTCCACTCAGACCCAGAGACAGATATCCCCATAGAATAAGATTGAACTGGACAGGCACTTAGGCTCTAATCAGATCCATTGCTTTTGCTTCCAGGCATCTCTCCTCAGAGGCCTGGTTTCCAACACAGGAATACGGGGGATTCCTGAGGCACTCATCAGAAAAATCTCATCTCCACATAGGAAATGTACTCTTTGGAGCTCTATAAAAACCTCTGTTTAGGAGAATCTTTCAGGGCCCCGGATCAAGCGCCCCATTCCAAGGTCTCCATGGACTTAAACCCACATTATGATCTATTGTCGGGAGAGTCCATGTCAACTCAACCCCCTTGGTTTCTCCCCCAGGGCCTGCAGATCAAACCTGCCTTGTTGCTAGGAGACAACTAGAATGGGAGGCGGGCTGCCCAGGCATCCATCCTTACAACCCTACTCTGGAGTCGTTCCACATGGGACATCCTAGTGCCATCCAACAGGTCTCAAGTGTCCCACAGAAGGAATCTTTGCAGTCTGGAGCATCTCACAACTCCCATTGTGGGAAAATCTACATGGCCTCTTGAGACGCTCCACTTTATAAAGGGGCCATCATGGACAGAAACTCCAACCTGAGCAAACGTCTGATATTCGCCCTGACTTCAGGTGCATGAGATCTTGATTCAGCTCTGCAGAGTGTGCCTTCTGTGCACTCACCCCCAAAACTAAGCCTAGCTTGTGTTCTCAGACTACCGTCCTCACACCCCTGCCCCAAAAGCCCTACAGATTGGCAATACTGGGGCCATAATGCAGCACACTGCCTGCCCTCCAGAAGAAAAACGTTGCCTTATGGAGCTACCTAGAAACCCGAATAAGGATCAACTGAACGCCACTCGACTGCACCCCAAATATGCAGTCTACCCTGTCTAATGCCTTGTCTGACACAGCATGAGCCCACACCTCCAGACCTACGCTCTACAGCTGGCCGCACACTGAGCTCATTGGACCCATCAGGTCCTTAGGTCTTCATCTCTTCCAACCTCAGTTTTCGGGTTTCAGAACCTAGACCTAAACTCCAAAACTGTCCAGGGGTGAACGTGATGCAGAAACCACAACTCTTCCTTCGCCATGGCTGGAAACCTTGTGGTTGGCATATTCTCCAACGTTCAGTGTGGAAGAATCTAGCGTGGCCCATGAGGCACTTCCCCTGCTTGAGGGCCTTGTTGGGCACAAATAGGCATTGTGAACCTCAGCATGAGCCCTGTCCTCAAGGAAGGCCTCTCAGTGTCTGAATCAAGAGCCCGCCTATTGGACTTGCCATGCCCCTAGGCCCCCAAACTTAAACAGAGGTGGGGATATCCAGTTGTCCCTCCCAAGGACTCTGCTCTGGAATCCCTCTTTTATTGGGACACTTGAGGTACATAAAATAAAATATAAAATAAAATAAAATAAAAAACAGAAAAGACTCCCCCCATCCCACAGAATGTACCCAAACTCTTGGGATCGGGTCAAATCCTCAGAGAAGGAAAGCCATCCACAACACATGAGGCCACGCCAGCATTCCACCCACATTGTTGACACAAATCCAGAGACAAAACCTGAGCAAGCACCTCAAACTCACCCTTTTTCATATGCCTAAGTGTTATCACGGTCTGTAGATTGGGCGTGCCATACCTATGTCCCCAATCCTAAGCAGAGTTTGTGTTTTCAGACTTTTGTCCCCACAGGCCTGGCCCACACAGCCTCAAGGCTGGGCCCCTAGAGCCAAACTCAGAACTGTGCCTGCCCTCTCCAGGGGATTTCTGCCCATTCCATTGGCCGCAACCCTATAGATTAGGAGAAACTCCAAAGTCCCGAAGCCATCCCAATATTATAGGCTGCCCAGGACAAACAGGGGCGATCTGACACAAGCTGAGCAACTACATCCCCTCAGATCCTTAGACACGTATCCTCAGGAAAGAGATTGAACCGGACAGGCACCTAGGCCCTAATCATCTCGATTGCTTTTGTTTCCAGTCATCTCTCCTCAGAGTCCTGGTTTCCAATACCAGCATATGGGAGATTCCTTAGGCACTCATCAAAACAATTCTCTTCTATACATAGGAAACGTACTCTTTAGAGCCCATCAAAACCTCCGGTTATGAACATCCCTCAAGGCCCCGGATCAAGCACCCCATTCCAAGGTCTACATGGACACAAATGCACATTATGACCCATCCTCAACTCACCCATTTCAAAACACCCGCCTCGGTTGCTCCCCTAGATCCAACAGAATGAACTTGCCTTGGCGCTATGAGACACCTGGAATGGGAGGCAGGCTGCCCAGTCATCCATCCTTAGAACCCTGCTCTGAATAACTTCCTTATGGGATGTCCTGGAGCCATCCAACAGGTCTCGACTGTCCCACAGAAGGAATCATTGCGGTTTGGAGCATCTCACAATTCCCATCGTGGGAAAACCTCCATTTCCTCGTGACACCGTCCCCTTCATGAAGGGGCCGTCATGGACAGAAACTCCGACGTAAGCCAACGTCTGATCCTAGCTCTGTCTTCAGGCATACGGGATTTCGAATCATCTCTGCAGAGTGTGCCTGCCGTCCCCTCACCCCGAAATCTAAGTCTGGCTTGTGTTCTCAGAATTTTTTCCTCACACTCCTGGCCCACAAGCCTTCCAGTTTGGGAATTCTGGAGCCACTATGTGGCACTGTGTCTTCCCTCCAGAAGAAAAACGTTGCCCTCTGGGGCTACCCAGTAACCACAAATGAGTACCATCCTGCACGAAACTCGACTGCATCCCAATGATACAGTCTAGCCTGGGCACTAATTCACTGTCTGCCACAGCCTGAGTCTGCACCTCCCAACCCACACTCAACAGCTGGCCGAACACTGAGCACATCAGACACACCATGGCCTTAGGTCTTCATCTCTTCCCAACCTCAGTTTTCAGGCTTCAGAACCTAGACCTTAAATCCAATCACAGTCCAGGAGTGAAAGTGTGGCAGAAATTAGAACTCCTTCTTCCCCATGGCCAGAAAACTTGTGGTTGCCATATTGTGCAACGTTCAGTGTAGGAGAAACCAGCATGGTACATTAGGCCACGCCCTGAATGAGGGGCTCCTTGGGCACAAAAACACATTGTGAAACTCAGTGTGAGACCTATCCTCAAGGAAGGCCTCTCAGTGTCTGGACCAAGAGCCCACATATGGGGCTTGCCATGTTCTTAGGTCCCAATGTTAACCAAAGGTCTGGTTGTCCAGTCGCCCCTCGCCAGGACTCTGCTCTTGAATCCCTCTTTTGGTGGTCCACCTTAGGTAAAAAAAATAATAAGAAGAAGAAAATAAACAAAAAAACAAGAAAGGCCTCCTCCCTTCCCACAGAATGACCCCAAACTCTTGGGATCGGGTCAAATCCCCAGAAAGGGAGCCTCATTAATGGCCCATGAGGACACCCCGACATTCCATGACAATCGGTGACAAAATTCCAGAAAAAAAAAAAAAAAAAGCATGAGCCAGCACCTCACATTCGCCCTTTGTTCATATCCCGAAGAGTTCTCCTCACGGTCTATAGATCGGGCCGGCCATACCTTCATCCCACAACCTAAGTGGAGTTTGTGTTTTCAGACTTTTGTCCAAATAGCCCTGGACCACACACGCTCCACACTTGGGTCCCTGGAGCCACACCTCAGGACTGTGCTTCCCTTTCAAGGGAATTCTTCCCATTCCATTGGCCACAACCTTGCAAATGAGGAAAAACCTCCAAAGTCACCGAGGCCATCCCAATAGTGTAGGCCGCCCAGGACAAACAGGGGTGATCTCAAACCAGCTGAGCAACTACCTCCACTCAGACAACAGATGCCCCAGAGAAGAATATTGAACCGGACAGGCCCCTAGGCCCTAATCAGATCCATTGCTTTGGTTTCCAGGCATCTCTCCTCAGAGGCCTCGTTTCCAATACCAGCATATGGTGGTTTCCTGAGGCACCAATAAGAACAAATCTCGTCTCCCCATGGAAAACTTGCTCATTGGAGCTTTGTCATAACCTCTGGTTAGGAGAATCCTTCAGGGCCCTGGTGCCACTGCCCCATACCAAGGTCTCCATGGACTCAAACCAACATTAAGACCATCCTCAGGAAAGTCCATTTCAACTCAGCCCCCTCTGTTGCTACCCCAAGCCAGCAGATCAAACGTTTCTTTTTGCTAGGAGACAATTGGAATGTGAGGCTGGATGCCCAGGCATCCATACTTAGAACCCTGTTCTGGAAAAATACCTTATAAGACGTCCTGGAGCCATCCAACAAATCTTAATTGTCCCACAGAAGGAATCCTTGTGGTTTGGAGCATCTCACTACTCCAATAGTGGGAAAACCCCCATGGGCTCATAATATCCCCCCTCCATGAAGAGACCAACATGGACAGAAACTCAAACCTGAGCCAAAGTCTGAACCTCGACCTGACTTCAGACGCATGAGATCTCAATTCAGCTCTGCAGAGTGTGCCTGCCATGTCCTTGCCCCGAAACAGCAGCCTAGCTTGTGTTCTCAGACTTCCGTCCTCACTCTCCTGGCCCACAAGCCCTCCAGTTTGGGAATTCCGATGCCACAATGCAGCACTCTGCCTGCCCTCCAGAAGAAAAACTTTGCCCTATGCTGCTAATAAGAAACCCCAAATGATTTTCTAATGCATGCCACTCGATTGTAAAGCAATTATACAGCCTACCCTGTATACTAATGCCCTGTCTGGCACAGCCTGAGACAAGACATCCCAAACGACACCCAGACAGCTGGCCCCAACCTGGACACATAGGACCCGCTATGGCTGTAGGTCGTCATCTCTTCCCAACCTCGGTTTTCAGTCTTCAGCAATGTGGGAAAACCTGCATTGTCCGAAAGGCCATGCCAGTGCTTGAGGGCCGCCTAGGGCACAGACATACATTGTGATCAGCAGCGTGAGTCCCGTATTAAAGTAACGCCTCTCAGTGGCTGGACCAAGATCCTGCATATGGGGCTTGTCATATCCATAGGCCCCCAGGCTTAACCAGAGGGCGAGTATTCCAGTTGTCAGTACCCACTGCTATGCTCTAGAATCCCTCTACTGGTGGGACACATGAAGCAGAAAACAGGACACTTCCCTTCCCACAGAATGACCTCAAACTCTTGGGGGCTGGACAAACTACCAGAGAGGGAGACTTCTACGACCCATGAGGCAACTCCTACATTAAAAGGCCATTGTGGACAAAACATCCAGAGACAAAAGCCTGAGCGACTGCCTCCCTCTCGCCCTTCTTTCATATCCAGAGGAGCTCCCCTCATGGACTGTAGATCAGGCCTGCCGTAACCTCGGCCCCAAACCTGAGCTGAGTTAGGGTTTTTGGATGTCTGTCTGCACAGCCATGGCCCACACAGCCTCCAGGCTGGGGTCTCTGGAGCCACACCACAGAACTGTGCCTGCTCTCTCCTAAAAACTGCCCATTCCATTGGCCACAACTCTACAAAATAGTAGAAACCTCAAGGTCCCCAAGGACATCCCACTACCGCAAGCCGCACTGGACAAATAGGGGCATTATGACACAAGCTGAGCAACTACTACCTCCATGCAGACACACAGACAGATATCCGCAGAGACAGAAGATTGAACCAGACAGGCCCCTAGGCCCTATTATGAACTCTTGCTTTGGTGTCCAGGTATCACTCCTCAGAGGCCTGGGTTCGAAGACCAGCATATGGGGCTTTCCTGAGGCACCAGACAGAAGACCTCTCATCTCCACATGGGAAGCTTCCTTGTTGGAGTTGTGTCAAGCCCTTCGGGTTGGAGAATCCAGCAGAGTCCCCTAGCTACTGCCACATTCCAAGGTCTCCATGGCCACCAACCCACATTATGACTCATCCTCAGGAGAGTCCATTTAAACTCAGCCTTCTGGGTAGCTCACCCAAGAGCCCACAGATTGAGCGTGCCTTGTCTCCACCAGGCAATGGGAAGGTGAGTTGGCGTTTCTCGGCATCCATTCTTAGGCCCCTGCTCTCGAGTCTTTCTGTATGGGGCATCAAGGGACCATCCAATAGTACTCGACTGTCCTGAAGAAGGAAACTTTGAAGTTTGGAGCAGCTCACAACTCCCAGCGTAGGGAAACCTCCCTTGCCTCATGACGCCCCCACCCTCTTCATGTAAGGGCCGTCGTGGACACAAACTCCAGCTTGAGGCAACATCTGATACTCGCCCTGACCTCACCTGCAGGAGATCTCGATTCAGCCTCTGCAGAGTGGACCTGCCATGCTCTTGGTCCCAAAACTCGTGTTTTCAGACTTCCTTCCTCACAATCCTGGCCACACCCCTCCAGTTTGGCAATTCTGGAGACACAATGCAGCACTCTGCCTGCCCTCCAGAAGAAAAATGTTGCCCTATAGGCCTAACCAGAAACGCCAAATGAGTAACAACCTGCATGCCACTCAATTATACCCCAATTATACTGTCTAGCCTGTGCACTAAAGCCCTGTCTGAAACAGCCTGAGGGGAGACCTCCAGTCCAACACCCAGACAGCTGGCCATAAACAGAGCATATCACACCCACAATGGATTTAGGCCATCAACTCTACACAACCTCAGTTTTCACCTTCATAACCTAGACCTTATCTCCATTCACTGCTCAGGAGTGAACGTGATACAAGAATCAGAACTTCTCCTTCGCCTTGGCAAGAAACCTAGTGGTTGGCATGTTTTTCCAAAGTTCAGTGTAGTTGAAACCAGTGTGGCCCATGAGGCCCCGCCCATGTTTATGGGCCACATTGGTCACAAACACACATTGTGTCCCTCAGCCTGATCCCAGGCCTCAGGTAATGCCTCTCAGTGGCTGGATGAAGAGTCAGCATATTCGGCTTGCCATGCCCCTAGGCCCCAAATTTTACGCATAGTTCGGGTTCTCCCTTCACTTTTCCCCAGGGCTCATCTTTGGAATTCCTCTTTTGGCGGGACACCTGAGGTAACAAACCTGAAAGGAGTCCTCCCATTCCACAGATTGACGAAAAACAATTGGGATCGGGCCAAATCCACAGAGAGGAAGATTCGTCCATGGCCCATGAGGCCTCCCCGACATTCCACGGCCATCGCTGATACAAAATCCAGAGACAAAACCTGAGCAAGTGCCTGAGACTCGCTCTTTCTTTATATCCGGAAGAGTTCTTCTCATGGTTTATAGATCGGGCCTGCTATACCTACCTCCCCAAAGCTAAGCTGAGTTTGTGTTTTCAAACTTCTGTCCCCAAATCCTGGGCCACACACCTTCCAGGCTGGGGCCCCAGGTGTCACACATTAGGACTGTGTCTACCCAATCCATGGGAATTCTGCCCATTCCATTGTCCAAAACCGTAAAATTAGGAGAACCCTCCAAATCCCTGAGGCCATCCCAATAGTGCAGGTCGCCCGGGACAAACAAGGGTGGTCTGATACCAGCTGAGCATCTACCTCCACTCATACCATAGATGGATGTCCCCTGAGAAGAAGATTGAACCAGACAGGACCCTAGGCCATAATCGGATACATTGCTTTGGTTTACAGGCATGTCTCCTCAAAAGCCTGGATTCCAATACCAGCATAGGTGTTTTTCTGAGGCACCCATCAGAACAAATCTCGTCTCCACAAGGAGACTTTTGCATCGAGCTATGTCAAAAGCTTAGGAGAATACTTCAGGGTCCCGGTGCCACCGCCCCATTTTAAGGCCCTCATGGACACAAACACACATTAGGACGCATCCTCAGGAAAGTCCATTTCAAGTCAGTCACTCCTGTTGCTCACGCAGAGTCATCAGATCTAAACTCTCTTGTTGCTAGGAGAAAACTGGAATGCGAGGCCTGCTTCCCAGTCATCCATCCGCGAATGGTGCCCTGGAGTCATTCCATATGGGATGTCCTGAAGCTGCCCAACAGGTCTCAATTGTCCCGCAGAAGGTATCCTTGAAGGGGCATCCCACAACACCCAACGTGGGAAAACCTCCATGGCCTCGAGATTCCGCTCCCTTCATGAAGGGGCCGTCATGCACATAAACTCCAATGTGAGCCAACGTCTGATCCTCGCCCTGACTTCAGATGCATGAGATATTGGTTCAGATCTACAGTGGTACCTGCCGTGTCCTCGCCCTGATACACAAGTCTAGCTTGTGTTCTCAGACTTCCGTCCTCACATTCCTGGACACGAAGCCCTCAAGTTTGGCAATTCCGGACCGACAATGAAGCACTCTGCCTGCCCTCTAGAAAAAAAATTTGGCCTAATGAGCTGCCCAGGCACCTTATATGAGGATAAATCTACATGGCACTCGACTTTACCCAAATTATATAGTCTACGGGGGCACTAATGCACTGTCTGACACAACCTGAGCCCGGAACTCCTGACCAACACCCAGACAGTTGACCGCACACTGAGCACATCAGACCCGCCATGGCCTTAGGTTATCATCTCTTCCCTACCTCCGTTTTCAGGCTTCAGAATCTAGACCTTATCTCCAATCACTGCCCAAGAGTGACTGTGATGCAGAAATCAGAACTCTTCCTTACCCATGGCAAGAAATCTTGTCGTTGGCAGGTTGTCCAACGTTCAGTGTAGGAGAAACCAGGATTCACCCTGAGGCCCCGCCCATTCTTGTTTGCGAAGTGGTCATAAACTCGCATTGTGACCCTCAGTGTGAGTCCTGTCCTCTAGTAAGTCCTCTCAGTCACTCGACCATTAGATGTCATAATGGGCTTTACATGTCCCTAGGCCCAAATTTGTAACCAGATTTCTGGTTGTACAGTCGGCCCCCCCGCCAGGGCTCTACTCTGGAATCCCTCATTTGGTGGGACACCTGAGGTTAAAAAACAAAACAAGGCAAATCACAACAACAACAAAACGGACTTCTTCCATCCCACAAAATGACCCCAAAATCTTGCGATGGGGACAAACCCCCAGAGAGTAAGACTCGTCCATTTCCCATTAAGTCAACCGGAAATTTCATGACCATGAGTGACACGATATCCAGAGACAAAAACTTGAGCAAGAGCCTGACACTCGCCCTTTTTTCATATCCCGAAGAGTTCTCCTCATGGTCTGTAGATCAATCCTGCCATACCTATTACCCGAAACATAAGCCGCGTTTGTGTTTTCAGACAACTGTCCAAACAGCTCTGGCCTACACACCCTACAGGCTCAGGCCCCTGGAGCCAAACCTGAGGACTGTACTTGCCCTCTCCAAGGGAATTGTATGTGCCCATTCCAATGGCCACAACCTACTAATAAGATAAACCTCCAAACTCCCTGAGGCCATCCCAATAGTGGTGGCTCTCCAGGAGAAACAGGAACAATCTGAGCCCATCTGACACCTACATGCACTCAGATGCATAGACTGATGTCCCCAGAGGTAAAAAGGTACGAACAGGCCCCTAGGCACTATTGGATTCATTGTTGTGCTATCCAGTCATCTCTCCTCAGAGGCCTGGATTTCAATACCAGCATATGGCTGTTTCCTGACTCATCCTCAGAACAAATCTCATCTACATATGGGAAACTTGCACGTTGGAGCTGTGTCAAAGCCTCTGTTTGAAAAAACCCTTCAGGGCCCCAGTGTCACCGCTTCATTCCAAGATCTCCATAGACACAAAAACATATTAGGATCCATCCACAGGAGAGTCCACTTCAACTGAGCCTCCTGGGTTGCTCCCCCAGATCCAGCAGATCTAATCTGTCTTGTTGCTAGGAAACAATTGGAATGCGAGGTGGGCTACCCAGCCATCCATCCTTAGAACCCTGCTCGGAATCGTTGCCCTGGAGCCAACAAACAGGTCTCAATTGTCCTGCACAAGAATCTTTGCAGTTTGGAGCTTCTCACAACTAACATCGTGGGAAAACCCCCACGGCATCATGACCCCCCGCCTCTTCATGAAGGGCCATCAGGGACAGAAACACCAACCTGAGCGATCTTCTGATCCTCGCCCTGACATCATAAGCACGAGATCTCAATTCAGGTCTGTAGATTGTTCCTGCCTTGTCCTCACCCAGAAACCTAAGCCTAGCTTGTTCTCAGATTTCCTTCCTCAGACTACTGGCCCACAAGCCTCCAGTTTGAAAACCAGAACTATAATGCAGCACTCTTCCTGCCCTCAGGAAGAAAAACATTGCCCTCTGGGGCTACCCAGAAACTCCAAAAGAGGATCAACCTGCACGCCATACGACTGTACCCCAAATATATAGGCTGACCTGGGCACTATTGCCCTTTTTGACACAGCCTGAGCCTGGATTACCTGGCCCCACACAGAAAGCTGGCCGCTCACTGAGCACATCGGACCCGCCATGGTCTTAGGTCGTCATCTCTTCCCAACCTCGGTTGTCAAGTTTCAGAACCTAGACCTTATCTCCAATCACTGCCCAGGCTTGAAAGTGATGCAGAAAAAACAACTCCTTCCCCGTGGCAAGAAACCATGTGGTTGGCATGTTGTCCAACGTTTAGTGTAGTTGAAACCAGTGTGGCCCATGAGGCCCCGCTCACGTTTGCGGGCCACATTGGTCAAAACCACACATTGTGACCCTCACCCTGATCCCAGTCCTCAATAAGGCCTCTCAGTGGCTGGATGAAGAGATAGCATATTGGGCTTGCCATGCCCCTAGGCCCCAAATTTTACCCATAGTTCGGGTTCTCCCTTCACTTTTCCCCAGGGCACTTCTTTGGAATTCCTCTTTTGGCGGAACACCTGAAGTAACAAACCTGAAAGGAGTCCTCCCATTCCACAGATTGACGAAAAACAATTGGGATCGGGCCAAATCCACAGAGAGGAAGATTCATCCATGGCCCATGAGGCCTCCCCGACATTCCATGGCCATCTCTGATACAAAATCCAGAGACAAAAGCCTGAGCAAGCGCCTCAGACTCGCTCTTTCTTCATATCCGGAAGAGTTCTTCTCATGGTTTATAGATCAGGCCTGCCATACCTACGTCCCCAAACCTAAGCTGAGTTTGTGTTTTCAGACTTCTGTCCTCAAAGTCCTGGGCCACACACCCTCCAGGCTGGGGCCCCTGGAGTCACACATTAGGACTGTGCCTACCCAATCCATGGGAATTCTGCTGATGCCATTGTCCAAAACAGTAAAATTTGGAGAACCCTACAAATCCCTGAGGCCATCCCAATAGTGCAGGTCGCCCGGGACAAACAAGGGCGGTCTGATACTAGCTGAGCATCTACCTCCACTCATACCATAGATGGATGTCCCCTGAGAAGAAGATTGAACCAGACAGGACCCTAGGCCATAATCGGATACATTGCTTTGGATTACAGGCATGTCTCCTCAAAAGCCTGGATTCCAATACCAGCATAGAGGTTTTCCTGTGGCACCCATCAAAACAAATCTCGTCTCCACAAGGAACGTTGTGCATCGAGCTATGTCAAAAGCTTAGGAGAATACTTCAGGGTCCTGGTGCCACCGCCCCATTTTAAGGCCCTCATGGACACAAACACACATTAGGACCCATCCTCAGGAAAGTCCATTTCAAGTCAGCCACCCCGGTTTCTCCCGCAGAGCCATCAGATCTAAACTGTCTTGTTGCTAGGAGACAATTGGAATGCGAGGCAGGCTTCCCAGGCATCCATCCTCGAACGGTGCCCTGGAGTCATTCCATATGGGATGTCCTGGAGCTGCCCAACAAGTCTCAATTGTCCCGCAGAAGGAATCCTTGAAGGGGGCATCCCACAACTCCCAACGTGGGAAAACCTCCATGGCCTCGAGATTCCGCTCCCTTCATGAAGGGGCCGTCATGCACAGAAACTCCCACCTGAGCCAATGTCTGATCCTCGCCCTGACTTCAGATGCATGAGATATAGGTTCAGATCTACAGGGATACCTGCCGTGCCCTGGCCCTGAAACCCAAGTCTAGCTTGTGTTCTCAGACTTCCCTCCTCACACTCCAGGCCCCGAAGTCCGGAAGTTTCGCAATTCCAGACCCACAATGCAGCACTCTGCCTGCCCTCTAGAAAAAAAATTTGGCCTAATGAGCTGCCCAGGCACCTTATATGAGGATAAATCTACATGGCATTCGACTGTACCCAAAGTATATAGTCTAACCTGGGCACTAATGCACTGTCTGACACAACCTGAGCTCGGACCTCCTGACCAACACCCAGACAGCTGACCGCACACTGAGCACACCAGAACCGCCATGGCAGTAGTTCATCATCTCTTCCCAACTGCGGTTTTTCAGGATTCAGAATCTAGACCTTATCTCCAACCACTGCCCAGGGGTGCCTGTGATGCAGAAATCAGAACTCGTCCTTACCCATGGCAAGAAACCTTGTGGTTGGCATGTTGTCCAACGTTCAGTGTAGGAGAAACCAGCATTCACCCGGAGGCCCCGCCAATTCTTGAGTGCGAAGAGGGCATAAACACGCATTGTGACCCTCAGCGTGAGTCCTGTGCTCTAGTAAGTCCTCTCAGTGGCTCGACCATTAGATGTCATAATGGGCTTGACATGTCCCTAGGCCACAATTTTTAACCAGATTTCTGGTTGTCCGGTCGGCCCTCCCCAGGGCTCTACTCTGGAATACCTCATTTGGTGAGACACCTGAGGTTAAAAAACAAAACAAAGCAAATCAACAACAACAACAAAACGGACTTCTTCCATTCCCAGAATGACCCAAAAATCTTGGGATGGGGCAAAACCCCAGAGAGTAAGACTCGTCCATTTCCCATGAAGTCACCCGGAAATTTCACGACCATGAGTGACACGATATCCAGAGACAAAAACTTGAGCACAAGCCTCACACTCGCCCTTTTATCATATCCTGAAGAGTTTTCCTCATGGTCTGTAGATCAGTCCTACCATACCTATGACCCGAAACATAAGCCGCGTTTGTGTTTTCAGACAACTGTCCAAACAGCTCTGGCCTACACACCCTACAGGCTCAGGCCCCTGGAGCCAAACCTGAGGACTGTACTTGCCCTCTCCAAGGGAATTGTATGTGCCCATTCCAATGGCCACAACCCTACTAATAGGATAAACCTCCAAACTGCCTGAGGCCATCCCAATAGTGGTGGCTTCCCAGGACAAACAGAGGCAATCTGAGCTCATCTGAGCACCTACCTGCACTCAGACGCATAGACTGATGTCCCCAGAGGTAAAAAGGAACGAACAGGCCCCTACGCACTAAACGGATCCATTGCTGTGGTATCCAGTCATCTCTCCTCAGAGGCCTGGATTTCAATACCAGTGTATGGCTGTTTCTTGACTCACCCATCAGAAAACATCTCATCTACATATGGTAAACTTGCACGTTGGAGCTGTGTCAAAGCCTCTGTTTGGAAAAACCCTTCAGGACCCCAGTGCCACGGCTACATTCCAAGGTCTCCATAGACACAAAAAGACATTAGGACCCATCCACAGGAGAGTCCATTTCAACTCAGCCTCCTGGGTTGCTCCCCCAGATCCAGCAGATCTAACCTGTCTTGTTGCTAGGACACAATTGGAATGCGAGGTGGGCTACCCAGCCATCCATCCTTAGAACCCTGCTCGGAATCGTTGCCCTGGAGCCAACAAACAGGTCTCAATTGTCCTGCAGAAGAATCTTTGCAGTTTGGAGCTTCTCACAACTAACATCGTGGGAAAACCCCCACGGCCTCGTGGCCCCCCTGCCCCTTCATGAAGGGCCATCAGGGACAGAAACACCAACCTGAGCGATCTTCTGATCCTCGCCCTGACATCATAAGCACGAGATCTCGATTCAGGTCTGTAGATTGTTCCTGCCTTGTCCTCACCCAGAATCCTAAGCCTAGCTTGTTCTCAGATTTCCTTCCTCAGACTACTGGCCCACAAGCCTCCAGTTTGAAAACCAGAACTATAATGGAGCACTATTCCTGCCCTCAGGAAGAAAAACATTGCCCTCTGGGGCTACCCAGAAACTCCAAAAGAGGATCAACCTGCACGCCATTCTACTGTACCCCAAATATATAGGCTGACCTGGGCACTATTGCCCTTTTTGACACAGCCTGAGCCTGGATTACCTGGCCCCACACAGAAAGCTGGCCGCTCACTGAGCACATCGGACCCGCCATGGTCTTAGGTCGTCATCTCTTCCCAACCTCGGTTGTCAAGTTTCAGAACCTAGACCTTATCTCCAATCACTGCCCAGGCTTGAAAGTGATGCAGAAAAAACAACTCCTTCCCCGTGGCAAGAAACCATGTGGTTGGCATGTTGTCCAACGTTCAGTGTAGTTGAAACCAGTTTGGCCCATGAGGCCCCACTCATGTTTGCGGGCCACATTGGTCAAAACCACACATTGTGACCCTCACCCTGATCCCAGTCCTCAATAAGGCCTCTCAGTGGCTGGATGAAGAGATAGCATATTGGGCTTGCCATGCCCCTAGGCCCCAAATTTTAACCATAGTTCGGGTTCTCCCTTCACTTTTCCTTAGGGCTCTTCTTTGGAATTCCTCTTTTGGCGGGAACCTGAGGTAACAAACCTGAAAGGAGTCCTCCCTTTCCACAGATTGACGAAAAACAATTGGGATCGGGCCAAATCCACAGAGAGGAAGATTCGTCCATGGCCCATGAGGCCTCCCCGACATTCCATGGCCATCTCTGATACAAAATCCAGAGACAAAAGCCTGAGCAAGCGCCTCAGACTCGCTCTTTCTTCATATCCGGAAGAGTTCTTCTCATGGTTTATAGATCGGGCCTGCCATACTTACGTCCCCAAACCTAAGCTGATTTTGTGTTTTCAGACTTCTGTCCTCAAAGTCCTGGGCCACACACCCTCCAGGCTGGGGCCCCTGGAGTCACACATTAGGACTGTGCCTACCCAATTCATGGGAATTCTGCCGATGCCATTGTCCAAAACAGTAAAATTTGGAGAACCCTACAAATCCCTGAGGCCATCCCAATAGTGCAGGTCGTCTGGGACAAACAAGGGCGGTCTGATACCAGCTGAGCATCTACCTCCACTCATACCATAGATGGATGTCCCCTGAGAAGAAGATTGAACCAGACAGGACCCTAGGCCATAATCGGATACATTGCTTTGGATTACAGGCTTGTCTCCTCAAAAGCCTGGATTCCAATACCAGCATAGAGGTTTTCCTGAGACACACATCAAAACAAATCTCGTCTCCCCAAGGAACCTTGTGCATCGAGCTATGTCAAAAGCTTAGGAGAATACTTCAGGGTCCCGGTGCCACCGCCCCATTTTAAGGCCCTCATGGACACAAACACACATTAGGACCCATCCTCAGGAAAGTCCATTTCAAGTCAGCCACCCCGGTTTCTCCCGCAGAGCCATCAGATCTAAACTGTCTTGTTGCTAGGAGACAATTGGAATGCGAGGCGGGCTTCCCAGGCATCCATCCTCGAATGGTGCCCTGGAGTCATTCCATATGGGATGTCCTGGAGCTGCCCAACAAGTCTCAATTGTCCCGCAGAAGGAATCCTTGAAGGGGGCATCCCACAACTCCCAACGTGGGAAAACCTCCATGGCCTCGAGATTCCGCTCCCTTCATGAAGGGGCCGTCATGCACAGAAACTCCCACCTGAGCCAACGTCTGATCCTCGCCCTGACTTCAGATGCATGAGATATAGGTTCAGATCTACAGGTGTACCTTCCGTGCCCTGGCCCTGAAACCCAAGTCTAGCTTGTGTTCTCAGACTTCCCTCCTCACACTCCCGGCCCCGAAGCCCAGAAGTTTTGCAATTCCAGACCCACAATGCAGCACTCTGCCTGCCCTCTAGAAAAAAAATTTGGCCTAATGAGCTGCCCTGGCAACTTATATGAGGATAAATCTACATGGCATTCGACTGTACCCAAAGTATATAGTCTAACCTGGGCACTAATGCACTGTCTGACACAACCTGAGCTCGGACCTCCTGACCAACACCCAGACAGCTGACCGCACACTGAGCACACCAGAACCGCCATGGCAGTAGTTCATCATCTCTTCCCAACTGCGGTTTTTCAGGCTTCAGAACCTAGACCTTATCTCCAACCACTGCCCAGGGGTGCCTGTGATGCAGAAATCAGAACTCGTCCTTACCCATGGCAAGAAACCTTGTGGTTGGCATGTTGTCCAACGTTCAGTGTAGGAGAAACCAGCATTCACCCAGAGGCCCCGCCAATTCTTGAGTGCGAAGAGGGCATAAACACGCATTGTGACCCTCAGCGTGAGTCCTGTGCTCTAGTAAGTCCTCTCAGTGGCTCGACCATTAGATGTCATAATGGGCTTGACATGTCCCTAGGCCACAATTTTTAACCAGATTTCTGGTTGTCCGGTCGGCCCTCCCCAGGGCTCTACTCTGGAATACCTCATTTGGTGAGACACCTGAGGTTAAAAAACAAAACAAAGCAAATCAACAACAACAACAAAACGGACTTCTTCCATTCCCAGAATGACCCAAAAATCTTGGGATGGGGCAAAACCCCAGAGAGTAAGACTCGTCCATTTCCCATGAAGTCACCCGGAAATTTCACGACCATGAGTGACACGATATCCAGAGACAAAAACTTGAGCACGAGCCTCACACTCGCCCTTTTTTCATATCCTGAAGAGTTCTCCTCATGGTCTGTAGATCAGTCCTGCCATACCTATGACCCGAAACATAAGCCGCGTTTGTGTTTTCAGACAACTGTCCAAACAGCTCTGGCCTACACACCCTACAGGCTCAGGCCCCTGGAGCCAAACCTGAGGACTGTACTTGCCCTCTCCAAGGGAATTGTAAGTGCCCATTCCAATGGCCACAACCCTACTAATAGGATAAACCTCCAAACTGCCGGAGGCCATCCCAACAGTGGTGGCTTCCCAGGACAAACAGGGGCAATCTGAGCTCATCTGAGCACCTACCTGCACTCAGACGCATAGACTGATGTCCCCAGAGGTAAAAAGGAACGAACAGGCCCCTAGGCACTAAACGGATCCATTGCTGTGGTATCCAGTCATCTCTCCTCAGAGGCCTGGATTCCAATACAAGCGTATGGCTGTTTCTTGACTCACCCATCAGAAAACATCTCATCTACATATGGGAAACTTGCACGTTGGAGCTGTGTCAAAGCCTCTGTTTGGAAAAACCCTTCAGGACCCCAGTGCCACGGCTACATTCCAAGGTCTCCATAGACACAAAAAGACATTAGGACCCATCCACAGGAGAGTCCATTTCAACTCAGCCTCCTGGGTTGTTCCCCCAGATCCAGCAGATCTAACCTGTCTTGTTGCTAGGACACAATTGGAATGCGAGGTGGGCTACCCAGCCATCCATCCTTAGAACCCTGCTCGGAATCGTTGCCCTGGAGCCAACAAACAGGTCTCAATTGTCCTGCAGAAGAATCTTTGCAGTTTGGAGCTTCTCACAACTAACATCGTGGGAAAACCCCCACGGCCTCGTGACCAACCCGCCCCTTCATGAAGGGCCATCAGGGACAGAAACACCAACCTGAGCGATCTTCTGATCCTCGCCCTGACATCATAAGCACGAGATCTCGATTCAGGTCTGTAGATTGTTCCTGCCTTGTCCTCACCCAGAAACCTAAGCCTAGCTTGTTCTCAGATTTCCTTCCTCAGACTACTGGCCCACAAGCCTCCAGTTTGAAAACCAGAACTATAATGGAGCACTATTCCTGCCCTCAGGAAGAAAAATATTGAACTCTGGGGCTACCCAGAAACTCCAAAAGAGGATCAACCTGCACGCCATACGACTGTACCCCAAATATATAGGCTGACCTGGGCCCTATTGCCCTTTTTGACACAGCCTGAGCCTGGATTACCTGGCCCCACACAGAAAGCTGGCCGCTCACTGAGCACATCGGACCCGCCATGGTCTTAGGTCGTCATCTCTTCCCAACCTCGGTTGTCAAGTTTCAGAACCTAGACCTTATCTCCAATCACTGCCCAGGCTTGAAAGTGATGCAGAAATCACAACTCCTTTCCCGTGGCAAGAAACCATGTGGTTGGCATGTTGTCCAACGTTCAGTGTAGTTGAAACCAATGTGGCTCATGAGGCCCCGCTCATGTTTGCGGGCCACATTGGTCAAAACCACACATTGTGACCCTCACCCTGATCCCAGTCCTCAATAAGGCCTCTCAGTGGCTGGATGAAGAGATAGCATATTGGGCTTGCCATGCCCCTAGGCCCCAAATTTTACCCACAGTTCGGGTTCTCCCTTCACTTTTCCCCAGGGCTCTTCTTTGGAATTCCTCTTTTGGCGGGACACCTGAGGTAACAAACCTGAAAGGAGTCCTCCCATTCCACAGATTGACGAAAAACAATTGGGATCGGGCCAAATCCACAGAGAGGAAGATTCATCCATGGCCCATGAGGCCTCCCCGACATTCCATGGCCATCTCTGATACAAAATCCAGAGACAAAAGCCTGAGCAAGCGCCTCAGACTCGCTCTTTCTTCATATCCGGAAGAGTTCTTCTCATGGTTTATAGATCAGGCCTGCCATACCTACGTCCCCAAACCTAAGCTGATTTTGTGTTTTCAGACTTCTGTCCTCAAAGTCCTGGGCCACACACCCTCCAGGCTCGGGCCCCTGGAATCACACATTAGGACTGTGCCTACCCAATCCATGGGAATTCTGCCGATGCCATTGTCCAAAACAGTAAAATTTGGAGAATCCTACAAATCCCTGAGGCCATCCCAATAGTGCAGGTCGCCCCGGACAAACAAGGGCGGTCTGATACCAGCTGAGCATCTACCTCCACTCATACCATAGATGGATGTCCCCTGAGAAGAAGATTGAACCAGACAGGACCCTAGGCCATAATCGGATACATTGCTTTGGATTACAGGCATGTCTCCTCAAAAGCCTGGATTCCAAACCAGCATAGAGGTTTTCCTGAGGCACCCATCAAAACAAATCTCGTATCCACAAGGAACGTTGTGCATCGAGCTATGTCAAAAGCTTAGGAGAATACTTCAGGGTCTCGGTGCCACCGCCCCATTTTAAGGCCCTCATGGACACAAACACACATTAGGACCCATCCTCAGGAATGTCCATTTCAAGTCAGCCACCCTGGTTTCTCTCGCAGAGCCATCAGATCTAAACGGTCTTGTTGCTGGGAGACAATTGGAATGCGAGGCCGGCTTCCCATGCATCCAACCTCGAACAGTGCCCTGGAGTCATTCCATATGGGATGTCCTGAAGCTGCCCAACAGGTCTCAATTGTCCCGCAGAAGTAATCCTTGAAGGGGGCATCCCACAACTCCCAACGTGGGAAAAACTCCATGGCCTTGAGATTCCGCTCCCTTCATGAAGGGTCCGTCATGCACAGAAACTCCAACCTGAGCCAACGTCTGATCCTCGCCCTGACTTCAGATGCATGAGATATAGGTTCAGATCTACAGGGGTACCTGCCTTGCCCTGGCCCTGAAACCCAAGTCTAGCTTGTGTTCTCAGACTTCCCTCCTCACACTCCAGGCCCCAAAGCCCAGAAGTTTCGCAATTCCAGACCCACAATGCAGCACTCTGCATGCCCTCTAGAAAGAAAATTTGGCCTAATGAGCTGCCCAGGCACCTTATATGAGGATAAATCTACATGGCATTCGACTGTACCCAAAGTATATAGTCTAACCTGGGCACTAATGCACTGTCTGACACAACCTGAGCTCGGACCTCCTGACCAACACCCAGACAGCTGACTGCACACTGAGCACATCAGAACCGCCATGGCCTTAGGTCATCATCTCTTCCCAACTGTGGTTTTTCAGGCTTCAGAACCTAGACCTTATCTCCAACCACTGCCCAGGGGTGCCTGTGATGCAGAAATCAGAACTCGTCCTTACCCATGGTAAGAAACCTTGTGGTTGGCATGTTGTCCAACGTTCAGTGTAGGAGAAACCAGCATTCACCCAGAGGCCCCGCCAATTCTTGAGTGCGAAGAGGGCATAAACACGCATTGTGACCCTCAGCGTGAGTCCTGTGCTCTAGTAAGTCCTCTCAGTGGCTCGGCCATTAGATGTCATAATGGGCTTGACATGTCCCTAGGCCACAATTTTTAACCAGATTTCTGGTTGTCCGGTCGGCCCTCCCCAGGGCTCTACTCTGGAATACCTCATTTGGTGAGACACCTGAGGTTAAAAAACAAAACAAAGCAAATCAACAACAACAAAACGGACTTCTTCCATCCCCAGAATGACCCAAAAATCTTTGGATGGGGCAAAACCCCAGAGAGTCAGACTCGTCCATTTCCCATGAAGTCACCCGGAAATTTCACGACCATGAGTGACACGATATCCAGAGACAAAATCTTGAGCACGAGCCTCACGCTCGCCCTTTTTTCATATCCTGAAGAGTTCTCCTCATGGTCTGTAGATCAGTCCTGCCATACCTATGACCCGAAACATAAGCCGAGTTTGTGTTTTCAGAGAACTGTCCAAACAGCCCTGGCCTACACAACCTACAGGCTCAGGCCCCTGGAGCCAAACCTGAGGACTGTACTTGCCCTCTCCAAGGGAATTGTGTGTGCCCATTCCAATGGCCACAACCCTTTTAATAGGATTAACCTCCAAAGATGGATGTCCCCAGAGAAGAAGATTGACCAGACAGGACCCCAGGCCATAATGGGATCCATAGCTTTGGTTTACAGGCATGTCTCCTCAAAAGCCTGTTTTACAATACCAGCTGAGGGCTTCTCCTGAGGCACCCATCAGAACAAATCTCGTCTACACATGGGAAACTTGCATGTTGGAGCTCTCTCAAAGCCTCTGGTTAGAAGGACATTTCAGGTTCCCGGTGCCAGCGCCTCATTCCAAGGTCTCCATGGAGACCCACCCACATTAGGACCCATCCACAGGAGAGTCCATTTCAACTCAGCCCCCTCAGTTGCTCCCCCTGATCCAGCAGATCTAACCCGTCTTGTCGCTAGGAGATGATTGGAATGAGAGGCAGGCTTCCCAGACATCCATACTTAGAACCATTCTCAGAATTATGCTGTATGGGAAGTCCTGGAGCCAACCAACAGGTCTCAATAGTCCCGCAGAAGAATCTTTACTGTTTGGAGCATCTCACAACTCCCATCGTGGGCAAACCTCCATGGCCTCGTGATCCCGCCCCCTGTGCTTCATGAAGGGGCCATCAGGGACAGAAGCTCCAACCTGATCGATCGTCTGATCCTCGCCCTGACTTCAGATGCAGGACATCTTGATTCAGCTCTGCAGAGTGTGACTGCCGTGCCCTTGCCCAGAAACGTAAGTCTAGTTTGTGTTCTCAACTTCCATCCTCACATTCCTGGCCCACAAGCCCTCCAGTTTGACAATTCCAGAACTACAAGGCAGCACTCTGCCTGCTTTCCGGAAGAAAATCATTGCCCTCTGGGGCTACCCAGATTCCCCAAATGAGGATCAACCTGCATGCCACTTGACTGGACCCCAATTATACAGGCTGCCCTGGGCACTACTGCCCTTTCTGGCACAGCATGAGACTGAACCTCCTGGCTCGCACCCACCCAGCTAGCCACACACTGAGCACATCAGACCCGCCATGGCCTTAGGTCATCATCTCTTTCCAACCTCGGTTTTCAGGCTTCAGAACCTAAACCTTATCTCCAGTCACCACCCAGGGTTGAACATGATGCAGGAATCAGAACTCCTTCCCCATGGCAAGAAACCTTGTGGTTGGCATGTTGTCCAACGTAAAATGTAGTTGAAACCAGTGTGGCCCATGAGGCCCTGCAGATGCTTGAGGACCAAGTCGTTCACAAACATGCATTCTGACCCTCAACGTGAGCCCAGTTCTCAAGTAAGGCCTCTCAGTGGCTGGACCAAAAGACAGCATATTGGGCTTGTCATGCCCCTAGGCCCCAATTTTTAACCAGATTTCTGGTTGTCAAGTCTCCCCTCCCCAGGGCTCGGCTTTGGAATCCCTCTTTTGGTGGGACACCTGAGGTAACAAAACTGAAAGGACTCCTCCCATCCCACAGTTTGACCCAAAACAATTGGAATCGGGCCAAATCCACAGAGCGGAAGACTCGTCCATGGCCCATGAGGCCTCCCGGACATTCCACGCCCATCGTTGACACAAAATCCAGAAACAAAAGCCTGAACAAGTGCCTCACAATCTCTCTTTCTTCATATCTGGAAGAATTCTCCTCACGGTCTGTAGATCGGGCCTGCCATACCTACGTCCCTTAACCTAAACTGAGTTTGTGTTTTAGACTTCTGTCTCCACAGTCCTGAGGCACACACCCTGCAGGCTGGGGCCCCTGGAGCCACATCAAAACTGTGCCTTCCCTCTCCACGGGAATTCTGCCCATTCCATTGTCCATAATCATAAAATTAGGAGAAACCTCCAAAGTCCCCAAGGCCTTCACAATAGTGTAGGCCGCCTGGGACAAACAAGGGCCATCTGACACCAGCTGAGCATCTAACTCCACTAATACCTTAGATGGATGTACACAGAGAAGAAGATTCAACCGGACAGGCCCCTAGGCTCTAAACGGAGCCATTGCTTTGGTTTCCAGTTATCTCTCTTCAGAGGCCTATATTCCAATAACAGTATATGGGGGTTTCCTGAGGCACGAATTAGAACAAATCTCGTCTCCACATGGGAAACTTGTCCTTTGGAGATGTCTCGAAACCTCCGGTTAGGAGAATCCTTCAGGGCCCATGCACCAACGCCCCATTCCAAGGTCTCCATGGACACAAACCCACATTAGCATCCATCCTCAGGAGAGTCCATTTCAACTCAGCCCCCTTGGTTGCTCTGACAGAGCCAGCATATCAAACCTGTCTATTTGCTAGGAGACAACTGCAATGTGAGGCGGGCTTCCCATGTATCCATCCTAAGATCCCTGCTCTGGTGTCATTCTGTATGGTATGTACTGGAGTGATACAAAAGGTCTCAATTGTTGATCAGAAGGAATCTTTGTTGTTTGGAGCATCTCACAACTTCCATTGTGGGTAAACCTCCATGGACTGGAGATGCTGTCCCCTTCATAAAGTGGCCAGAATGGACAGAAATTCAAACCTAAGCCTAGGTTTGAACCTCGCCCTGACTTCAGATTCATGATATCCCGATTCAGATCTGCAGAGGGTGCCTGCCGTGCCCTCGCCCAGAACCTACGCCTAACATGTGTTCTCAGACTTCCGTCCTCACACTCCCCGTCCACAAGGCATCCACTTTGGAAATTCCAGAGCCACAATGCAGCACTCTGCCTGTTCTCCAGAAGAAAAACATTGCCCTTGGGGCTAACCAGAAATACCAAATAAAGATCAACCTGCACGGCACTCAGTTGTACCCCAATTATACAATCTACCCTGGGCACTAATGCCCTGTCTGACACAGCCCAAGCTTGGACCTCCTGACCAACACCCAGACAGCTGGCTCCACGCTGAGCATATCGGACCCAACATGGTCTTAGGTCGTCATCTCTTCCCAACCTCGGTTTTCAGACTTCACAACCTAGACCTTATCTCCAATCACTGCCCAGGGGTGAATGACATGCAGAAATCAGAATTAATACTTCCCCATGGCAAGAACTCATGTGGTTGACATGTTGACTATCATTCAGTGTAGGAGAAACAAGCATGCACCATGAGTCCCCACCCATGCTTGAGTACCACGAGGGCATAAACACGCATTGTGACCCTCAGCATGAGTTCTGTCCTCAATGAAGGCCTCTCAGTGGCTGGACCATTAGAAGGCATATTGGGCTTGCCATGCCCCTAGGCCCGTATTTTTAGTTAGATTTCTTGTTGTCCAGGGTTCTGCTCTGGAATCCCTCTTTTGGTGGGACACCTTAGTTAACAAAACTAAATCCCACAGATTAACCCAAAACAATTGGGATCTGGCCAAATCCACAGAGAGAAAGACTCTTCCATGGCCCATGAGGACTCCTCGACATTCCACAGCCATCATTGACACAAAATCCAGGGGCAAAAGCCTGACAAGTGTCACACTTTCACCCTTTATTCATATCCCAAAAAGTTCTCCTCATAGTCTGTAAATCGGACCTGCCATACCTACATCCCCAAAGCTAAGCTGAGTTTGTGTTTTCAGACATCTGTCCCCACAGTCCTTGCCCACACACCCTCAAGGCTGGGCCCTTGGAGCCACACATCAGGTCTGTGCCTGCCCACTCCACAGGAATTCTGCCCATGCCATTGTCCATAATCATACAATTTAGGAGAAACCTCCAAAGTCCCCAAGGCCATCCCTATACTGTAGGCCGCCCGGACAAACAGGAGCGGTCTGACACCAGCTGAGCAACTACCTCCATTTCATAAAATAGACAGATGTCGACAGAGAAGAAGATTGAACCAGAGAGGCTCCTAGGACCTAATTGGATGCATTGCTGTGGTTTCTATGTATCTCTCCTCAGAGGCCTGGTTCTAATACCAGCATATGTGGGTTTCCTGAGGCACCAATTAGAACAAATCTTGTCTCCACATGGAAAACTTGCTCTTTCGAGTTGTTTCAAAATCTCCGGTTAGAATCCTTTAGAGCCCTGGGGCCACCACCCCATTCCAACGTCCTCATGGACACAAACACACATTAAGACCCATCTTCAGGAGAGTCCATTTCAACTCAGCTCCCACGATTGCTCCTGCATAGCCATCAGATCGTACCTGTCTTGTGGCAGGGAGACAATTGGTGTAAGAGGCAGTCTGCTCAGGCATCCATCCTTAGAACCCGGCTCTGGAGTCATTCCATATGGGATGTCCTGGAGCCATCCAACAGTTCTCAATTTTCCCGCAGAAGGAATCCTTGCAGTTTGGAGCATCCCACAACTCCCAACGTGGGAAAACCTCCATGGCCTCGAGATTCCACCCCTTTGATGAAGGGGCCATCATGGACAGAAACTCCAACCTGCGCCTAAGTCTGATCCTCGTCCTGACTTCAGATGAATGAGATTTTGATTCGGATCTGCAGAGGGTGCCTGCCGTGCCCTCGCCCTGAAACTTAAGTCTAGCTTATGATCTCAGACTTACGTCCTCACACTCCTGGTCCCGACGCCCTCAAGTTTGGCAATTCTGGACCCACAATGCTGCACTCTGCCTGCCCACCAGAAGAAAAATGTTGCCCCAGTGAGCTTCCCTGACACAATAAATGAGGATGAACCTACATGGAACTCAACTGTACCCAAATTATACATTCTAACCTGGGCACTAATGCACTGTCTGACACAGCCTGAATCCATACCTCCTGAACAACACCCAGAAAGCTGACCGCACACTGAGCACATCGGACCCTCCATGACCTTAGGTTATCATCTCATCCCAACCTCGATTTTCTGGATTCAGAACTTAGATCTTATCTCCAGTCACTGCCCAGGCGTGAACATGATGCAGAAATCAGAATTCCTCCTTCCCCATGGAAAGAAACCTTGTGGTTTGTATGTTGTCCAAAGTTCAGTGTAGGAGAATCAAGCATGGCCCATGAGTCCCCGCCCATGCTTGATGCCTACATTGGGCACAAACAAGCATTGTGACCCTCAGTGTGAGCACTGTACTCAAGTAAGACCTCTCAGTGGCTGGACCAAGGTACCCCATATGGGGATTGCCATGCCCTTAGGCCCCCAATCTTATACAGAGTTCGGGTTGTCCAGTCGCCCCTTCCCAGGGTTCTGCTCTGGAATCCCTCTTTTGTGGCACACCTGAGGTAAAAAACAAAAACAAAAACAAAAAAAAAAAAACAGAATGGACTCCTCCCATCCCACGGAATGACCCCAAAATATTGGGATCATCCAAATCCCCATAGAGGAAGTCTCACTCATGGTCCATGAGGACGCCCCTACATTCCACGGCCATCAGTGACACAAAATCCAGAGTTAAAAGCCTGAGCAAGTGCCTCACACTCACTCTTTGTTCATATCCTGAAGAGTTCTGCTCAAGGTCTGTAGATCGGGCCTCCCATACCTATGTCCCCAAACCTAAGACGAGTTTCTGTTTTCAGACTTCTGTCCCCACAGCTCTGACCCACACACCCTCCATGCTTGAGCCCCTAGAGCCACACCTCAGGATTGTGCCTTCCCTCCCCAAAGGAATTCTGCCCATTTCATTGGCCACAAACTTGCAAATTAGGAGAAACCTCCAAAGTCAAAGTGGCCATCCCAATAGTGTAGACTGCCCAGGACAAATAGGGGCAATCTGACACCAGCTGAGGAACTACCTCCACTCAATCCCATAGACAGATGAACCGAGAGAAGAAGATTAAACCAGAGAGGCCCCAGGCCCTAATCAGATCCATTGCCTTGGTTTCCAGGCATCTCTCCTCAGAGTTCTGGTTTCCAATACCAGCATATTGGGGGTTACTGAAGCACCAATGAGAACAAATCTTGTTTCCCCATGGGAAAAATGCTTCTTGGAGCTGTGTCAAAACCTCTGGTTAGGAGCATCCTTCAGAGCCCTGGTGCCACTGCCCCATTCCAAGGTCTCCATGGACACAATCCCACATTAGGACCGATCCTCAGGAGAATGCATTTCAACTCAGCCCCCTCGGCTGCTACATTATAGGCAGCAATCAAACGTGCCGTTTCACTAGGAGACAATTGGAATGCAAGGCCGGATGCCCAGGCATCCATCCTTAGAACCCTGCTCTGCAATTGTTCCATATGGGATGTCCTGGAGCCATCCAATAGGTTTCAACTGACCCGCAGAAAATCCTTGTGGTTTGGAGCATCTCACTACTGCCATCATGGGAAAACACCAATGGCGGTGTGATGACCCCCCTTCATGAAGGGGCCATCATGGACAGAAACTCCAACCTGAGCCAATATATGAACCTCGCCCTGACCTCAGATGCATGAAATCTAAATTCAGCTCTGCAGAGTGTGCCTGCCATTTCCTCGCCCTGAAACCAAAGCAAAGCTTCAGTTCTCAGACTTACATCCTTGCATTCCTGGCCGCAAGGCCTCCAGTTTGGCAGTTCCGGAGCCAGAATGCAGCACTCTGCCTGCCCTCCAGAAGAAAGACTTTGCCTTATGGGGCTACGGAGAAACCCCAAATAATTATCTTCTGCATGCCACTCAACTGTACCCCAATTATACAGCGTATCTGGGCACGAATGCCCTGTCTGGCACAGCCTGAGTTCAGACCTCCTGAACGACACCTAGAAAGCTGGCCCCAAACTGAACACATCGGACCCGCCATGGCCTTAGGTCGTCATCTCTTCCAAACCTCGGTTTTCAGGCTTCAGAACCTAGACCTTATCTCTAATTAGTGCCCAGAGGTGAACGTGATGCAGAAATCAAAACTCCTCCTTCCCCATGGCAAGAAACCCTGAGGTTGGCATGTCCAAGGTTCACTGTAGGAGAAACCTGCAAGCTCAATGAGGTCCCGCCCAATATTGAGGACCACCTTGGGCACAAACACACATTGTGACCCTCAGCATGAGTCCACTATTCAAGTAACGTCTCTCAGTGGCTGGACCAAGAATCTGCATATGGGCTTGCCATGCCCAATGGACCCCAGGCCTAACCAGAGGGTGGGTATTCCAGTTGTATGTACCCAGTGCTCTGCTCTAGAGTCCCTCTATTGTGGGGACACATGAGGCAGAAAACAGGACTCCTCCCTTCCCACAAAATGACCCCAATCTCTTGGGAGCCGGACAAATCACCAGAGAGGGAGACTTCCATGGCCCATGAGACCATGCTTACATTAAATGACCATCATGAATATAACATCCAGAGACATAAGCCTGAACGACCGCCTCTCACTCGCCTTACTTTCTAATCACAATGAGCTCCCCTCACGGACTGTAGATCACTCCTGCCATAACCTCAGCCCCAAACCTCAGCCGAGTTTGTGTTTTTGGATGTCTGTCCCCACAGCCCTGGCCCACACAGCCGCCAGGCTGGGGCCTCTGGAGCCACACCACAGGACTGTCCTGCTCTCTCCAAGGAGACTATGCCCATTCCATTGCCCATAACCCCACAGAATAGGAGAAACCTCAAGGCCCCCGAGGACATCCCACTACTATAAGCCTCTCTGGACAAAGGCATCCTGACACAAGCTGAGCAACTACCTCCATGCAGAAACACAGACAGATGTCGGCAGAGACAGTAGATTGAACCAGACAGGCCCCTGGGCCCTAATCTGAACTCTTGCTTTGGTTTCCAGGTGTCACTCCTCAGAGGCCTGGGTTTGAAGACCAGCATCTGGGGCTTTCCTGAGACACCAAACAGAACAACTATCGTCTCCACATGGGAAGCTTCATTGTTGGAGCTGTGTCAAACCCTTCGGTTTGGAGAAACCTGCAGAGTCCCTGAGCCCCCGCCACATTCCAAGGTCTCCATGGCCACCAACCCACAGTATGACTCATCCTCAGGAGAGTCCATTTCAACTCAGCCCTCTGAGAAACCCGCCCAAGAGCCTGCAGATTGAGCCTGCCTTGCCCCAAGCAGCCAGTGGGAATGTGAGGTGGCATTTGCAGACATTCATGCTTAGACCCCTTCTCTCGAGTCTTTCTGTAGGGGTCATCCTAGAACCATCTCATAGTACTCGACTGTCCTACAGAGGAAACCTTGATGTTTGGGGCAGCTCATAACTCCCAGCGTTGGGAAACCTCCCTGGCCTCATGACGCCCCCACCCCCTTCAGGAAGGGGCCATAATGGACACAAACTCCAACCTGAGGCAACGTCTGATACTCGCCCTGACCTCAGATGCAGGAGATCTCGATTCAGTCTCTGCAGAGTGGGCCTGCCATGCCCTCGGCCCCAAACCTAACGCTAGCTTGTGTTTTCAGACTTCCCTCTTCACACTACTGGCAAACAAGCCCTCCAGACTGGGAATTCCAGAACCACAACACAGTTTTCTGCCTGCCCACCAGAAGAAAAACGTTGCCCTATGGGGCTCTCCAGAAACCACAAATGAGAACCAACCTGCTCTGGCCTCGACCGCACCCTAACTGGAAAGGCTACCCTGGTCAGTAATGCTCTGTCTGACACAGCCTGACGTCCCGACAGACAAGGAAACAGCTGGCTGCACACTAAGCACATCAGACAGGCCATGGCCTTATGCCGTCATCTCTTCCAAACCTGGGTTTTCAGACATCTGACCCTAGATATTATATCAAATCCTGGCAAACGTGGGTAACTGAAGCACAAATCAGATCTTCTCCTTCCCCATGGCTGGAAAACTTGCTGTTGGCATGGAGTCATACCTTCAGTGTAGGAGAAACCTTCATGGCCCCTGAGGCCAAGCCTAAACTTGAGTGCCTCCTTGGGTACAAACTCGCATTGGGACCATCAGCATGGGCCCCATGTCGAAGTAAGGTCTCTCAGGGCCTCGACCAAGAGCCCGCAAATGGGGCTTGCCAAGCCCCTATGATCCCAATCTTCACAAGAGCTCGAGTATTCCATTTGCTCGAACCCAGGACTGTGATCTGGAGTCCCTCTCCTGGAAGAACACCTGAGCCAGACAGCAGGACTCCACCCTTCCCACAAAATGTCCCCAAAATCTTAAGAGCTGGACCAACTCCTCAGAGAGGGAGACTCTTCCATAGCCCCTGAGGTCACCCCTACATTCCACGGCTATGGGAGACAAAACATCCAAAGACAAAAGCTTGCGTGACTGCCTCCCATTTGCCCTTCTTTCATAAGCTGAGGATCTCCTCTCACGGTCTGTGGGTCCATCCTGCCATGCTCTCGGCTCCACACCCAAGCCGAGTTTGTGTTTTCAGACTTCTGTACCCACAGCCCGGACCCACACACCCTCCAGGCTAGGGCCTATGGAGACACACTGAAGGACTGTGCCAGTCCTCTCCAAGAAAACTGTACCCAATCCATTGGCCACAACCCTAGAGATTAGGAGAATCCAATAAGGTCTCCAAGGCCATGCCTCGGCCATGGACTAAGAGGGGCACTCTGACACCAGCTGAGCAACTATCTCCACTTAGATACTCAGACAGTGTCCCCAGAGACAGAAGATTGAAACGGACAGGCATCTAGGCTCTAATCTGAACCCTAGCTTTGGTTTCCAGGTGTCTCTACTCAGAGAACTGGTTTGAAGACCAGTATCTGGGGCTTTTCTGAGGCACCAAAGAGAACCTGTCTCATCTCCACATAGGGATCTCTTTTTAATTGGAGCAATATTACACCCTTCGTTTAGGCGAATACTTCATGGCCCCTGAGCTGCCAACATATTCCAAGGTCTCCATGCACACAAACCCACATTATGACCCATCCGCAGGAGAGTCCATTTCAATTCAGCACCCTAGTTAGCTCGCCCCAGAGCCAGTAGTTCAAACATGTCTTGTCACAAAGAGCCAATGGGAATGTGAGGTATGCTGTACAGGCATCCATCCTTCGAATCCTGCTCTCCAGTCTTTCCGTATGGGACATCCTGGAGCCATTCAACAGGACTCGACTGTCCATCAGATGGAAAGCTTGTGGTATGGGTCAACGCACAAACTAGAGTTTGTGCTGGTGTCTAAGGTGCTGTGCAGGATTCTCCAATCTTGAGGGTTTGGCACAGGTCGAAGGGCATGGTTTCCTACTGGGGACAGGAGATATTCTATTGTGTGGCTCAGGGACCACATGTTGTATCCTAAGTTGGTATTTCAGAACAGGAACCTGAGGACAGATGCCTGAAAACCTAATCTAGTGTTCCAATGACGTCCTAGGAGCATGTCAGGTACAATCTTCTGACCCAGGAACATTGAAATGCCTGTCTGCTTGGATGTAGGTGATCAGGGCGTTTCAGACTGGCATTTGTGTCCAGTGCTGCCGACAATATTGGGTCGGGCTCAGGGCTCTTGCGTGTTTCTCCTAAACTGGAAGGTTTGGGCAGGTTTGACGGGCACAGTTTCCTTGGGGATGGCAGGCCCAGTCATGTGTTGTAAATCCAGAGACCCTGTCCTGGAGGGCATATGAGCCATGGTTTTGGGAGAGAAGTCTGCAAACACAAATGTGGGTTATTGTTAGTGGAATGGTGATCACAGGCCCAATGAGTAGACCTGGAGTGCAGCTTGTCAGGAGTAATTAGGGTGACTGGAAGGCAGTAGCACAGGCTTTTCTCTCTATATTGTGTGTCCAGGATGGCCTTGGAATGCAGGTATAGTCTCATGGGTCCATGGGAAACTTTTCCTCTCTATGGATCTGTGCAGCTCATAGTTTGGTGGCTTTTTTGGGGAAGGGAAGAGTGTTGTTTTCCATCTTATGGGTGCCCCCAAACAGAGATTCCAGATACAGGCTCTTTTTCTGGGCATCTGGGACTTCCCACCAAGGGTTAGGATTTGCACCTAGGGGTGTATGAGGCCTGCAATGCAGGATCATGATGGTGCAACTGAGAGGGATTGTTTGAAAGCTTGCTCAGGCTGAGTCTCACAATGCCTGTTTGCTCCCATGGCGGCCCTCAGGAGTGGGAGTGGTTTCATTGGTCATATATCTGGCTCCCTCTTAGAGAGTTGGACACCCAACCCAACAGCCAAATGTCCTGCCATGAGGAAGGATGAGTTCTCTTCTGTCAGGTTCCTCTGTGCTTCAGGTTGCCCCATTAGCAGGGTTTCCAGCAAGGTCTCGAGATAGGTGCCTGAATACCAAGGATGGGTGGAGATGACGTACTTGGGCCATAGCAATCCCAAATGCTAGATATGAGGCCTAAAACTCGGTCGGGGCTCAGGCTCTGTCAGACACAGCGCTAGTGGCCATGGCAGCCTTTATATCAGAGTAGATTCGGGGGCGGAGCAGATTGATCCTCATGTGGAGTTTCTTGGGAAGATTCCCAGGCATTTGTTCATTCAATAGGGAAGGCAGAATGCTGTGTTGTGGCTCCAGGTTTCCCAATCACGAGAGCTTGGGAACCAGTCAGTTTTGGGTGGAATTGTAAACAAAAGCTATGGTTCAATTCAGTGCCAAGCAGAAGGCAGTTCCAATTTGTAGCAGTTTACTCGAGACATCCAGCACTGGAATAAGGGTGGATGTCAGATGCTTGCTCACACTAAAGTTTTTGTCTATGATGACCGACAAGTGGAGGGGTGGTATAAAGAGGCCATGGAGGAGTTCACATGCTGAGGCCTGTGAACTGCTGCAAAAAGTAACATTTCTTTGTACAGTGTAGGTGAAGTCTGGTTTGTTTACTCTAGGTTTCCCCATGTGGAAAGTTTGTGAAGAAGAGCTCTCCGGCATGGATGCCAGGAAAGCACACCTCCATTGACAATTGCAGCTGAGGAACATGGCAGATTCGTTCTGGTGGCTCTGGGACAAAGTGCCAAGGCCTTGAGTTGACATGGGATCTCTTGCAGATGGGTCACAATGCTTGTTTGTTACCAGGGAGAACTTAGAATGTGCTGGTTGCTAAGGTGCCATGCAGGATTCTCCTACCCTGAGGGTTTGGCACAGGTCGAAGAGCATGGTATTCTTTTGGGGACAGGGGATGTTCTGTCGTGTGGCTCAGAGACCACATGATGTGTCATAGATTGGTATTTCAGAACAGGCCCCTGAGGACAGATGCCTAAAAACCTAATGGGGTTCCATTGAGAGCCTAGGGGCATTTTAGGTTCAATCGTCTATCTCACGATCATTGACTTGGCTATTTCCCTGGATGTAGGTGATAAGGGTGTTTCAGACTGCGCATTTCCATCCCGAGTGGCCGGCAATATTGGTGTGGGTTCAGGGGCCACACAGGTTTCTCCTAATCTGGAAGGTTTGGGCAAATCTGATATGCAAAGTGTCCTTGGGGTTGGCAGCCAGAGTTCTGTGTTGTGGCTTCAGAGATAACATTCTGGTGGGCATGTGAGCCATGGTTTTGGGAGAGAAGTCTGCAAACACAAATACAAATTAGGGTGAGTGGCGAGGTGATCACAGGCCCAATGCGTAGACCTGGAGGGAAGCTCGTCATGAACTATAATTAGGGAGACTGGAAGGCAGTAGCACAGGCTTTTCTCTTTGGATTGTGTGTCCAGCATGGCCTTGGAATGCAGGTGTGGTCTCATGGGTCCATGGGAGTCTTTTCCTCTCTATGGATCCTGGTGGCTCTCCATAGTTTGGTGGCTTTTTCGGGGAAGGGGAGAGTGATGTTTTCCACCTTATGGGTGCCCCAAAACAGGGATTCCAGAGACGGGCTCTGGTTCATGGCATCTGGGACATCACAACATGTGCTAGGATTTGGGCTTAGGGGCATATTAGGCCTGCAATGCGGGTTCATGGTGGTGCAACAGAGAAGGATTATTTGAAAGCATGCTCAGGCTGAGGGTCACAAGGCCTGTTTGCCTCCAGGGCATCCCTGAGGAGTTTGTGTGGTCTCACTGGACTTGTAAATGACTCCCCCTTTCAGGGTTGAACACCCATCCTAACAGCCAAGTTTCCTGATATGAAGAAGGAGGAGTTCTCTATTGTGCTTCAGGATGCCCCATTATCAGGGATTCCAGCAAAGGTCTGGGGACAGGTGCCTGAATACCAAGGATGGGTAGAGATGAAATACTTGAGCCATGGCATTCCCAAATACTAGATGTGGGGCTCAAACTCTGGTGACTGACACTAGGTCTGGGCTCAGGCTCTGTCAGACACAGCACTAGTGGCCAGGGCAACCTATAAATCAGGGTCCCTCCGATATAGGGCCGAGCAGATTGATCCTCATGTGGGGTTTCTGGCCAGACTCACCAGGCACTTGTTTCTATCGGGAAGGCAGAATGCTGTGTTGTGTCTCCATAATTCGCTATCAAGAAGGCTTGGGGACCAGTCGGGTGAGGAAGGAATTGTAAACACAAGCTACAGTTCAATTCACTGCCAAGCGGAAGGCAGTTCCTGTGTCCAGCAGCTTTTTCGAGATATCCAGCACCTTAGTAAGGGAGGACGTCAGATATTTGCTCACACTGGAGTTTGTGTCTATGATGACTGACAAATGGAGGGGTGGCGTCAAGAAGCCATGTAGGGATTTTCACGTTGAGACTCATGAGCTGCTCCAAATAGCAAGGTTTCATTCTACTGGACAGGTGGAGTGTGGTTTATTTGCTCCAGGGTCCCCCATGTGGAAAGTTTGGGTAGCAGAGCTCTACGGCATGGATGCCTGGAATGTTCAACTTCATTGACCATTGCAACTGAAGAACATGGCAGCTTTATTCTGGTGTCTCTGTAGCAAAGTACCAAGTCCTTGATTTGACATGGAATCTCTTGCAGATGGGCCACACAGCTGGTTTGTTACCAGGTAGATCTTAGAATGTGCTGGTGGCTTAGTAGTTGTGCAGGAATCTACTACTCTGGTATTTTGCACAGATTGTAGGGCACGGTTTCCTTCTGGGGACAGGAGATGTTCTGTTGTGTGGCCCAGGCACCACATGTTGTATCATAACTTCGCATTCTAGAACAGGCCTCTGAGGACACATGTCTGATAACCGAATCAATGGTTCCAATGACGTCCTAGGGGCATGTTAGGTTCATTATTCTGACTCAGGACCATTGACTTGGCTGTGTTCCTGGATGTAGGGGATCAGGGTATTTCAGACTGTGCATTTGTGTTCAGAGCGGCCGCCGAAATTGGGGTAGGCCCAGAGGCCTTGTAGGTTTCTCCTAATCTAGACAGTTTGGGCAACTGTGATGGGAACAGTTTCCTTGTGGATGGCAGGGACAGTCCTGCAGTGTGGATCCAGAGACCCCATCCTGGAGGGCATGTGTGCCATGGTTTTGGTAGATAAGTCTGCAAACACAAATTCGAATTAGGGTGAGTGGCGAGGTGATCACAGGCCCAATGCATATACCTTGAGAGCAGCTTATCTGGAACTGTAATTAGGGTGAATGGAAGGCAGTAGCACAGGCTTTTCTCTCCGGATTGTGTGTCCAGGATGGCCTCGGAATGCAGGTGTGTTCTCATGGGTCCATGGGAGACATTGCCTCTCTATGGATCCTGGTGGCTCCTCATAATTTGGTGACATTTTTGGGGAAGGGATGAGTGCTGTTTTCCATCTGAAGGGTGCACCAAAACAAAAATTCCAGAGATGGTCTCTGGGTCTGGGCACCTCGAAAATCCCACCAAGTTTTATGATTTGAACCTACAGGCATACCAGGCCTGAAATGAGGGATCATTGTGGTGAATCTGAGAGGGATTTTTTGAAAGCATGCTCAGGGTGAGGGTCACAATGCCTGTTTGTGCCAAGGGTAGTCCTCAGGAGTGTGTCATTGATGTTGTAACTGGCTCCCTCTTTGAGGGTAGAACACCCATCCCAAAAGCCAGGTTTATTGCCATGGGGAAAGAAGAGTTCTCTATTGTGCTTCAAGTTCCCTAATTGGCAGGGATCCCTGCCAAGGTCTGGGGACAGGTGCCTGAATATCAAGGATGGGTAGAGATGACATACTTGGGCCATGGCAATCCCAAATGCTAGATATGGGGCCTGCTCTCTAGTGGCTGAAACTCAGTCGAGCTCAGGCTCTGTCAGACACGGCACTAGTGGCCATGGCAGCCTATAAATCGGTGTTGACTCGAGGACCGACCTGATTGATCCTCATGTGGGTTTTCAGGGCAGACTCACCAGGCATTTCTTCATTCGATGGGGAAGGCAGAATGCTGCGTTGTGGCCCCAGATTTCCCTATCAAGAGGGCTTAGGGACCAGTCAGGTGAGGATGGAATTGTAAACACAAGCTATGGTTCAATTCAGTGCCAAGTGGAAGGCAGATCCAATGTGCAGTGGTTTATTCAAGACATCCAGCACCGGGATAAGGGTGCATGTCAGATGTTTGCTTAGACTGGAGTTTGTGTCTATGATGACTGACCAATGGAGTGGTGGCATCAAGAGGCCATGGAGCAGTTTACACGCTGAGGCCTGTGAGTTGATCCAAACATAAGGTTTCCTTCTACTGGACAGGGGAGGTCTGGTTTGTTTACACCAGGTTCCCCCATGTGCAAAGTTTGGGTAGCATAGTACTCGCACGTGGATACTGGAAAGCACACCTACATTGACCATTGCACCTAAGGAACATGGCAGGTTCTTTCTGGTTGCTCTAGGGCAAAGTACCAAGGCCTGGTTTCTAATGAAGTTGGGTCACAATGCAGTTTTGTTACCACGGAAATCTTACTATGTGCTGGTGGCTAAGGGGCCATGTATGATTAGTCTATCCTGATGGTTTGACACCGGTCGAAGAACACGGTTTTTTTCTGGGTATCGGAGATGTTCTGTTGTGGGGCTCACGGACCAAATGTTGTATCATAAGTTGGAATTCCAGAACAGGCCTCTGAGGACAGATGCCTAAAAACTTCATCTAGGGTTCCAATGAAGTCCAAGGGGAATTTCAGGTTCAATCATCAGACTCAGGACCATTGACTTCGGTGTCTGCCTATATATAGGCAATCAGGGTGTTTCTGACTGTGCCTTTGTGTACAGAGTGGCCTCCAATATTGGGGTGGGCTCTGGGGCCTTGCAGGTTTCTCCTAATCTTGAAGGTTTAGGAAAATTTGTGGGCACGGTTTCTTTGGGGGTGGCAGGCACAGTCCTGTGGTGTGGCTCCAGAGACTCCATCGTGGAGGGCATGTAAGCCATGGTTTTGGGAGAGAAGTCTGCAATCACAAACTCGGATTAGGTTGAGTTGCGAGGTGATCGTAGGCCCAATGCATAGACCTGGAGGGCAGATCGTCAGGAACTGTAAATCACGTACCTCGAAGGCACTAGCACTGGCTTTTGTATCTGGATTGTGTGTCCATGATAGCCTTGGAATGCAGGTGTGTTCTAATGTTTCCATGAGAGTATTTTCCTCTCTACAGATCCTGGAAGCTCCCAAAAGTATGGTGGCTTTCTCGTTTGAATGGAAGAGTGCTGTTTTCAATCTTAGATGTTCCCTAAAAAGGGATTCCAGAGAAGGGCTGTGAGTCTGGGTGCTTGGAAAATCCCACCAGGATTAGGATTTGGGCCTAGGGGAGTACCAGGCCTACAATGTGTGACTTGGAGGTACAACTGAGGGCGTTTGTTTGAAGGCATGCTAGTCTAAGTGTCACAATGCCTGATGTGATTAGGGCAGCCCTTATGAGTGGGAGTTGTCTCCTTGGCCATGCAGCTGGCTACCACTTTAATGTAGGACACCCATCCCAACTACCAGGTTTCCTGCCATGGAAAAGGAAGAATTCTCTATTGTGCCTCAGGTTCCCCCATTAGCAGGTATTCTAGCAAATGTCTGGGGACAGATGCCTGAATACCAAGGATGGGTAGAGATGAGGGACCTGAGACATGGCCAGTCTCACATGCCTGACTCTCTGAGTAGCTGACATGAATTGAGCACTCAGGCTCTGTCAGAAACAGAACTAGTGGTCAGGGCTGAGTATGAATCAGGGATCCCTCAAGGGCTGAGCAGATGGATCCTCATGCAGAGTTTCTGGGCAGAATCACCATGCCCTTCTTCTTTCTAAGGGGAAGGCAAAAAGCTGCGTTGTGGCCCCAGAATTCCCTATCAAGCGGGCTTTGGGACCAGTAGGGTGAGGATGGAATTGTAAACTCAAGCTAAGGTTCAATTCAGTGCCAAGCAAAAGGCAGTTCCATTGTGCAGTGTCTGATTCCAGATATCCAGCACCTGAGTAAAGGTGAAAGTCAGACATTTCCTCATGCTGGAGTTTATGTCTATGATGACCGATGAATGGAGGGGTGGCGTCAAGAGGCCATGGAGGATTTCACATGCTGGGGCTTGTGAGATGCTTTAAACAGTAAAGTTTCCTTCTACCACACAGGGGGAGTCTGGTTTATTTGCTCCAGGGTCCCCCATGTGGAAAGTTTGGGTAGCAGAGCACTCCCACGTGAATGCCTGAAAAGCACACCTCCATTAAAATTGCAGCTGAGAAACATGGCCAATTCGTTCTGGTGGCTCTTGGGCGAATTACCAAGGCCTGGAGTTGACATGAAGTATCATGAAGATGGGTCATAATGCAGGTTTGTTACCATGGAGACCTTACAGTGTGCTGGTGGCTAAGGGACCATGTAGGATTCATCTACCCTGAGGGTTTGACACTGGTCAAAGGGCACGGTTTCCTTCTCGGACCAGAGATGTTCTGATGTGGGGCTAACGGACCAAATGTATCATAATTTGGTATTGCAGAACAGGCCTCTGAGGATAGATGCCTGAAAATTTAATCTAGGGTTCCAATAAAATCCTAACGGAATGTCAGGTTCAATCCTCTGACTCAGTATCATTGACTTCAAAGTCTGCCTAGATGTAGGTGATCAGGGTGTTCCAGACTGTGCATTTGTGTACAGAGTGGCAACCAGTATTGGGGTGGGCTCAGGGGCCTTGCAGGTTTCTCCTAATCTGGAAAGATAGGGCAATTTGATGGGCACAGTTTCCTTGGCAATGGTGGGCACAGTCCTGTGGTGTGGCTCCAGAGACCCCATGCTGGAGGGCATGAGAGCCATGGTTTTGGGAGGGAAGTTTGCAAACACAAATGCGGGTTAGGTTTAGTGGCGAAGTGATTGTAGGCCCAATGCATACTCCTGGAGGTAAGCTCCGTGTGAAATGTAAATCGCATGCCTCAAAGGAGGTAGCACAGGCTTTTTTATCTGGATTGTGTATCCACGATGGACTAAGAATGCAGGTGTGGTCTCAGGTGTCCATGGGTGATATTTCCTCTCAAGTATCCTGGCGGCTCCTTATAATGTGGTGGCTTTCTCAGAGAGGAAAGAGTTCTGTTTTCCATATTAAGGGTGTCCCATAACAGGGATTGCAGAGAAGTGCTCTGGCTCTGGGCACCTGGAAATACCCACCAAGGGTTATGATTTGGGCATAGGGGCTTACCAGGCCTCCAATGCAAGTCCTGGAGATACAACTGAGAGCGTTTGTTTGAAAGCATGCTCAGGCTGAGGGTCACTATGCAAGCTTTTGCATAGGGTGGCCCTCAGGAATGGGGGTGGTCTCAATGGCCATTCAGTAGGCTAACACTCTGAGTGTTGGACACCCTTCCGAACTTACAGGAATCCTGCCATGGGGAATGAGGATTTCTCTATTGTGATTCAGGTTCCCTCATTGGTAGGGATTCCAGGAAAGGTCTGGGGACACATGCCTGAATACCAAGGATGGGTAAAGATGACGGCTCTGTTCCGTGGCCAGTCTAACATGCGGGATATGGGCCCCGCCTTCTAGGTGGCTGACACGAGGTCGGGGCTTAGGCTCTGTCAGACACAACACTAGGGGCCAGGGCTGTCTATAATTCAGGGTTCCCTCAAGGGACAAGTAGATTGATCATAATGTGGAGTTTCTGGGCAGACTCACCAGGCCCTTCTTCTTTCTATTGGGAAGGCAGAATGCTGTGTTGTGGCTGCAGAATTCCCTATCATGAGGGCTTGTGGACCAGTAGGGTGAGGATGGAATTGTAAACCCAAGCTATGAATAAATTCAGTGACAAGCGAATGGCATTTCCAATGTGCAGCGGCTGATTCGAATATCCAGCACCTGAGTAAGCGCAGACGTCAGATGTTTGCTCAAGCTGGAGTTTGTGTCTATAATGACCGACAAATGGAGAGGAGTTGAAAAGAGGTCATAGAGGATTTCCCACACTTGAGCTTGTGAGATGCTCCAAACAGCCAGGTTTCCTTCTACAGGACAGGGCAGTCAGATTTGTTTGCTCGAGAGTCCCCCATGTGGAAAGTTTGGGTAGCAGAGCACTCCCACATGGATGCCTGGAAAGCACACTTCCACTGAACATTGCAGCTGAGGAACATGGCAGGTTCTTTCTGAAGGCTCTGGGGTGAAGTACCAAGGCCTGTAGTTGACATGGAATCTCATGAAGATCGCTCACAATGCTGGCTTGTTACCAGTGAGATCTTAGAATCTGCTGGTGGCTACGGGCCAAGTAGGATTCATCTACCCTGAGGGTTTGACACAGTTCCAAGAGCACGGCTTCCATCTAGAGAAAGGAGATGTTCTGTTGTGGGGATCAGGGACCATATGTTGTATCTTAAGTTGGTACTCCAGAACAGGTCTCTGATTACAAATGCCTGAAAACCTAATCAGGGGTTACAATGAGGTCATAGGAGCATGTCAGGTTCAATCTTCTGACTGAGAAACACTGACTTGGGTATCTGCCTGGATTCAGGTGGTCAGCGTATTTCAGACTGCACATTTGTGTCCAGAGGGGCCTCCAGTATTGGGGTGGGCTCAGGGGCCTTGCAGGTTTCTCCTTATCTCGAAGTTTTAGGCAAATGTGACGGACACATTTTCCTTGGGGATGGCAGGCACAGTCCTTTGGTGTGGCTCCAGAGACCCCATCCTGGAGGAAATATGAGCCATGGTTTCGGGATAGAAGTCTGTAAGCACAAACTCGGGTTAAGGTTAGCGGTGAGGTGATCGCAGGCCCAATGCATAGACCTGGAGGGCAGCTCGTCTGGAACTATAAATTAGTTGCCTTGAAGGTGGTAGCACAGGCTTGTGTATCTGGCTTTTGTGTCCAGGATGGCCTCGGAATGCAGGTGTGGTCTCATGGATCCATGGGAGATTTTTCCTCTCAAGGATCCTAGCGGCTCCCTATACTATGGTGGCTTTCTTGGCGAAGGGGAGAGTGCTATTTTACATCTTAGGGTTGTCCCAAAACAGGGATTCCAGAGACAGGCTGTGTTTCTGGTCCCCTGAAAAATCCCACCAGGTGTTAGGATTTGTGCTTAGGGGAATATCAGGCCTGCAAATTTGGATTCTGGAATGCAACTGAGAGTGTTTGTTTGAAAGCATGCTCATGTTGGGGGTCACAATGCCTGCTTGTGTCCAGGGCGGCCCTCATGAGTGGGCGGGTTATCATTGGCCATTCAGCTGGCTACCACTCTGAGGTCTGGAAACCCATCCCAAGAGCCATCATTCCTGCCATGGGGAAGGAGGATTTCCCTATTGTGCTTCTGGTTCCCCCATTGGCAGGGATTTCAGCAAATGTCTGGGGACAGATGCCTGAATCAAGAATGGGTAGAGATGACAGCCCTGGGACATGGCTGGTCTCACATTCTGGAGTTGGAGCCCAGTCTCTGGGTCCTGACACGAGGTCAGAGACGAGGTTCTGTCAGACTCAGCGCTAGTGGCCAGGTAAACCTATAAATGGGGTTCACTCGAGGGTCGAGTAGATTTATCCTCATGTAGGGTTTCTGGGCAGTCTCTCCAGGCTGTTTTTTCTTGCTATGGGGAAGGCAGAATGCTGTGTTGTGGCTTCAGAATTCCCTATCAAGAGAGCTTACTGAACACCAGGGTGAGGATGGAATTGCAAACCCAAGCTACTTTTTTTTTTCAAGATTTTATTTATTTGTCAGAGAGCGAGCGAGAGCAAGCACAGGCAGACAGAGTGGAAGGCAGAGTCAGACGGAGAAGCAGGCTCCCTACGGAGCAAGGAGCCTGATGTGGGACTCGATCCCAGGACGCTGGGATCATGACCTGAGCCGAAGGCAGCTGTTTAACCAACTGAGCCACCCAGGCGTCCCGCCAAGCTACTTTTAAATTCAGTGCCAAGCATAAGGCAATTCCAGTGTGTAGCAGCTGATTCAAATATCCAGCACTTGAGTAAGTGCAGATGTCAGTTGATTGCTCACGCTGGAGTTAGTGTCTATGATGACCAACAAATGGATGGGTGGCCTCAAGAGGCCATGGAGGATTACCCACCCTCAGGCTTGAGATACTCCATACAGAAAAGATTCCTTTTACCGTACAGGGGAGTCTGGTTTGTTTCCTCCAGGGTTCCCCATGTGGAAAGTTGGTATCAGAGCACTCCCGCTGGATGCCTGGAAAGTACACCTACATTGACCATGGCAGCAGAGGAACATGGCAGTTTCATTCTGGTGGCTCTGGGCCGAAGTACCAAGGGCTGGAGTTGTCATGGAGTCTCATGAAGATGGGTCACAATGCTGGTATTTTGTCAGGGAGATCATAGAATGTGCTGGTTGCCAGGGGGCCTTGAAGGATTCATCTACCCAGAGTGTTTGACACAGGTCCAGAGCACAGCTTTCTTCTAAGGACAGATGTTCTTTTGTGTGGCTCAGTGACCATATTGTATCATACATTGATATGCAGAACAGCCTTCTGAGTACAGATACCTGAAAACCTATTCTAGTGTTCCAGTGAATCCTAGGAGCATGTCAGGTTCAATCTTCTGTCTGAGGACCATTGACTTGGATATCAGCCTGGATGTAGATGATATGGTGTGTCAGACTGTGCATTTGCGTCCAGAGTGGCCTCCAATATTGGGCTCGGCTTAAGGGACTTGCAGGTTTCTCCTAATCTAGAGTGTTTGTTTAATAGTGACAATCACAGTTTCCGTTGGGAAGACAGGTACAATCCCGTGGTGTGGCTCCAGTTATCACAAACTGGAGGGCATGTGAGCCATGGTTTTGGGAGGGAAGTCTGAAAACACAAACTTGGGTTAGGGTTAGTGGCAAGGTTATCACAGGCCCAATGCATAGACATGGATGGCAGCTCTTCAGGAACTGTTAATCGGGTGACTCAAAGGCAGAATCACAGGCTTTTTTCTCTGTATTGTGTGCAGGATGGCCTCAGAATGCAGTTGTGGCCTCATGGGTCCATGGGAGATTTTTCCTCTCTAAGGATCCTGGTGGCTCCCAATAGTTGGTGGCTTTTTCGGGGAAGGGAAGAGTGCTGTTTTTCATGTTAGGGGTGCCCCAAAATATGGATTCCAGAGACGGACTCTGGGTTTGGTCCCCTGGAAAATCCCACCAAGTGTTAAGATTTGGGCCTAGTGGCTTACCAGGCCTGCATGCAGGATCCTGGAGGTGCAACTGAGAGGTCTTGTTTGAAATCATTCTCAGGCTGAGGGTCACAATACTTGCTTATGCCCAGGTGGCCCTCATGAGTGGGCGTGGTCACATTGGCCATGCAGCTGGCTCCCACTTTGAGGGTTGGACAACCATCCCAACAGCCAGAATCCTGCCATGGGGAAAGAGGAGTTCTCTATATTGCTTCAGGTTCCCCCATTAGCGGGGATTCCAGCAAAGGTCTGGGGACAGAGGCCTGAATACCAAGGATGGGTAAAGATGATGGACATGGGCCATGGCCAGTATCAAATCGTGGATATGGGCCCCGATCACTGGGTGGCTGACACTAGGTCTTGGCTCAGGCTCTGTCAGACACAGCACTAGTGCCCAGGGCAGCCTATAAATTGGGGTTCCCTCGAGTGCCGAGCAGATTGATCCTCATGTATGGTTTCTGGGCAGACTCACCAGGCCCTTCTTGTTTGTAAGGGGAAGGCAGAATGCTGTTTTGTGGCTCTAGAATTCACTATCAAGAGGGCTTGTGGACCAGGAGGCTGAGGATGGAATTGTAAACCTAAGCTATGGTTACATTCTGTATCAAGCGAAAGAAGTTTCCAGTGTGCAATGTTTGAATCCAATATTCAGCACTTGAGTGAGGGTGGATGTCAGATATTTGCTCATGCTGGAGTTTGTGTCTATGATGACACAAAATGGAGGGGTGGCGTCAAGAGGTTATGGAGGATTTCCCAATCTGGTGTTTTTGAGATGCTCCAAACAGCAAGGTTTCCTTCTACCAGACAGGGGCAGTCTGATTTGTTTCCTCCATGGTTCCCCATGTCGAAAGTTCGGATAACATAGATCTCCCACATGGGTGACTGGAAAGCACACCTTCATTGACCATGACAGCGAAGGAACATGGCATCTGGTGGCTTTGAGGCGAAGAAATAAAGACTGGATTGGACATGGAACCTCATGAAGATGGGTCAAAATGTTGGTTTGTTACCAGGAAGATCTTAGAATGTGCTGGTGGTTAATGGGCCATGCAGGATTCATCTAGCCTGAGGATTTGACACAGGCCCAAGAGCCTGGATTGCTTCTGGGGGCAGGAGATATTCTGTTGTGGGGCTCAGCGGCCATATGTTGTATCATAAATTGGTAATCCAGAACAGGTCTCTGAGGACAGAAGCCTGAAAACCTAATAAAGGGTTTGAATGAGGCCCTAGGGGAATGTCATTCAATCTTCTGACTCAGGATCATTGACTCTGGTGTCTGACTGGATGCAGGTGATGAGGGTGTTTCAGACTGTGCATTTGTGTCCAGAGTGGCATCCAATACTAGGGTTGGCTCAGGTTCCTTGCAGGTTTCTCCTTATATGGGGTTTTTGGACAACTGTGATGGGTAGTTTCCTTGGGGATTGCAGGAACTGTCCTGTGGTGTGACTCCAGAGACCCCATCCTGGAGGACATGTGCGCCATGATTTTGAGAGAGAAGTCTGCAAACACAAACTTAGGTTAGGGTTAGTGGCAAGGTGATCATAGTCCCAATCCATAGACCAGGAGGGCAGCAAGTCTGGAACTGTAAATCACGTAACTCAAAGGTGGTAGCACAGGTAATTGTATCTGGATTTAATTTCCAGAATGGCCTTTATTGCAGGTTTTGTCTCAAGGGTCCATGGGAGATTTCTCCTCTTAAGGATCCTGGCGGTTCTCAATAGTTTGTTGGATTTCTCCGGGAAGGGATGAGTACTGTTTTCCAGCTTAAGCGTGCCCCAAAACAGGCATTCCAGAGATGAGCTCTGGGTCTAAGTGCTTGGAAAATCCCACCAAGGGTTAATATTTAGGCCTAGGGCCATACCAGGCCTGCAATGCGGGATCCTGGAGGTGCAACTGAGAGCGTTTGTTTGAAAGTATGGTCAAGCTGAGGGTTCCAATGCCTGCTTGTGCCCCGGAGGCCATCAGGATTGGGCAATGTCTACTCAGCCATGCAGCCAGTTCCCATTCCTAGGGTTGGACACCCATCCAAAAGCCAGGATTCCTGCCATGGCGAAGGATGAATTCTCTATTGTGCTTCAGGTCCCCCCATTGGTAGGGATTCCAGCTAAGATCTAGGGGATAGATGCCTGAATACCAATGATGGGTAGTAATGACAGCCCTGGGCCATGGCCGGTCTCACATGGTTAATGTGGGCCCCACCATCTGGGTTGCTGACACGAGGTAGGGGCTCAGGCTCTGTCAGACACAGCACTAGTGGCTAGGGCAAACTATAAATAGGGGTTCCCTCCTGGGCTGAGTATATTGATCTTTATGTGCAGTTTATGGGCAGACTCACCAGGTCCTTCTATCTATGAAGAAGGCAGAATGTTGCATTGTGGCTCCAGAATTCCCTATCAAGAGATATGGCAGACCAGTAGGGTGAGGATGAAATTGTAGTCTGAAGCTAGGCTTAAATTCATTGCAAAGCGAAAGGCAGTTCCAGTGTGCAGCAGCTGATTCCAATATCAGCGCCTGAATATGGGCGGATGTCAGATGTTTGCTCAGGCTGGAGTTTGTGTCTACGATAACCAACAAATGGAGAGGTGGCGTCAAGAGGCCATGGACGATTTCCCAACCTGGGGCTCAGGGGCCATAATTTGTATCATAAGTTGGTATTCCAGAAGAGGCCTCTGAGGACAGGTGCCTGAAAAGTTAATCCCTCTCCAATGAGGTCCTAGGGCCATGTCAGTTTCAATTATCTGACTCAGGACCATTGATTTGGGTGTCTGCCTGGATGGAGGTGATCAGGGTGTTTCAGACTGTGCATTTGCATCCAGAGCAGCCTCCAATATTGGGATGTGCTCAGGAGCCTTCCGGGTTTCTCCTAATCAGGAGGGTTTGGGCAACTGTGATGGGCCCAGTTTCCTTGGGGATGGCAAGCACAGTCTTGTGGTGTGACTCTAGGGGCCCCATCCTGGAGGACATGTGAGCTATTGTTTTTAGAGAGAGATCTGCAAACACAAACTCGGGATAAGGTTAATGGAGAGGTGTTCACAGTCCCAATCCAAAGATCTGGAGGGCAGCACGTCAGGAACTGTAAATCAGGTGACTCGAAGCCAGTAGCACAGTCTCTTGTATCTGGATAGCATATCCACGCTGGCCTCGGAATACAGGTGTGGACTCATGGGACCATGGGAGATTCTTCTTCTCAAGGATCCTGGGGGATCCCATTAGTTTGGTGGCTTTCTCAGGGAAGTGAAGAGTGCTGTTTTCCATCTTAGGGGTACCTCAAAACAGGGATTCCAGTGACGGGCTCTGGGTATGTGCACATTGAACATCCCACGATGTGTTAGGATTTGGGCTTAAGGGCATATCAGGCCTGCAATGCAGGATCCTGGAGGTGCAACTAAGAGCATTTTTTTGAAGGCTTCATCAAGCTGAGGGTTACAATGGCTACTTGTGCCCAGGGCAGCCCTCATGAGTGGGCATTGTCTCCTTGGCCATGCAGCTGGCTCCCACTTTGAGGTTTGGACACTCATATCAACAGCCAGGATTCCTACCATGGGGAAGGAGGAGTTCTCTATTGTGCTTTAGGTTACCCCATTGGTAGGGATTACATAAAAGGTCTGGGGACAGGTGCCTGAATACCAAGGATGGGTAGAGATGATGGACTTGGGCCCTGGCCAATCTCACATGCTGGATATGGGCTCATATCTCTGGGTGCCTGAAACTAGGTCTTGGCTCAGGCTCTGTCAGACACAGTACTAGTACTAGTACTAGTACTAGTGCCCAGGACAGCCTATAAAAAAGGTTCCATCGAGTGCCAAGTAGATTGAACCTCATGTGGAGTTTCTGGGAAGATTCACCAGGCCCTATTTCTTTCTAGTGGGAATGGAGAATGTTGCCTTGTGGCTCCAAATTCCCTCTCTAGAGGGCTTGCAGACCAGGAGGCTGAGGATGGAATTCTAAACCCAAGCTATGGATAAATTCAGTGTCAAGTGAAATGCAGTTCTAGTGTGCAGTGGTGGAAGAGAAAGTGCAGAATCTAAATAACGGCAGATTTCAGATGTTTTCTCATGCTGGAGTTTTTGTCTATGATGACTGACAAATGGAGGGGTTGTGTCAAGGGCCATGGAGGATTTCTCCTGCTGGTGCTTCTGAGATGCTCCAAACAGAGGGTTCCCTTCTACTGGTCAGTGGCAGTCTGGTTTGTTTGCTCCAGGGTCCCACATGTGGAAAGAATAAGTAGAAGAGCACTCCCACATGGATGCCTGGAAAGCACACCTCCACTGACCATATCAGGTGAGGAACATGGCAGGTTCATTCTGGTGGCTCTGGGGCGAATTACCAAGGTCTTGAAGTGACATGGAATCTCATGAAGATGGATCACAATGCTGTTTGTTTGTTACCAGAGAGATCTTAGAATGTGCTGGGGGCTAAGGGGCTGTGCATAATTCATATACCCCGACCCTTGACACAAGTTGAAGAGCACGAATTCCATCTGGGGACAGGAGATATTCTATTGTGGGGTTCAGGGACCAATCTTCTGACTCAGGACCATTGACTTGGGTGTCTTCCTGGATGGAGGTGATCAGGGTGTTGCACACTGTGCATTTGTGTCCAGAGTGGCCTCCAATATTGGACTGGGCTCAGGGGACTTGCAGGTCTCTCCTAATCTGGAGGGTTTGGGCAACTGTGATTGACACAGTTTCATTGGGGATAGCAGGATCTTTCCTGTGGTGTGGCTACAGAGACCCATCATAGAGGGCATGTGAGCCATGGTTTTGGGAAAGAAGTCTGCAAACACAAACTTGGGGTAGGGTTAATGGCGAGGTGATCACAGGCCCAATGCGTAGGTCTGTAGGGCAGCTCGTCTGGAACTGTAAACCAGGTGATTCGAAGGTGGTAGCACAGTCTCTTGTATCTGGATTGTGTGTCCAGGATGGCCTCGGAATGAAGGTGTGGTCTTATGGAGCCCTGGGAGATTTTTCTTCTCTACGCATCCTGGCAGCTCCTAATAGTTTTCTCAGGGGAGGGAAGATTGCTGTTTTCCATCATAGGGGTGCTTCAAAACAGAGATTCCAGAGACGGGCTCTGGTTATGTTGGCATGGAAAATCCCACGAAGTGTTAGGATTTGGTCCTAAGGGCATACCAGGCCTGCGATGCGGGACACTGCAGAAACAACTGAGAGCATTTGTTTGAATGCATGCTAAGGTTGAGGGACACAATGCCTGCTTTGGCCCAGGCGGCCCTTATGATTGGGCGTTGTCTCATTGGCCATGCACCTGGTTCTAATTCTGAGGGTTGGGCACCCATAGCAACAGCCAGGCTTCCTGCCATGGGGAAGGAGGAGTTCTCAATTGTGCTTCAGGTTCCCCCACTGGTAGGGATTCCAGCAAAGGTCTGGGATAGTTGCCGGAATACCAAGGATGGGTAGAGATGACTGGGCCATGGCCAGTCCCACATGCTGGATAAGGGCCCCACACTCTGGGTGGCTGACACGAGGTTGGGGCTCAGGCTCTCTCAGACACAGCGCTAGTGGCCAGCGCAAAATATAAATCGGGGTTCCCTCGAGGGCCAAGTAGATTGATCTTCATGGGGAGTTTCTGGGCAGACTCACCAGGCCCTTCTTCTTTCTATGGGGAAGGCAGAATGTTGCGTTTTGTCTCCCTAATTCCCTCTCAAGAGGACTTGCAGTCCAGTAGGGTGAGGATGGAATTGTAAACCCAAACTATGCTAGAATACAGTGTCAAGTGAAAGGTATTTCCAGTGTGCGTGACTGATTCGAATATCCAGCCCCTGAGTAAGAGCAGATGTCAGATGTTTGCTCATGCTGGAATTTGTGTCTATGATGACTAACAAATGGAGGGTTGGCATCAAGAGAATGTGGAGGACTTCCCAGGCTGGGGCTTGTGAGATGCTCCAAACAACCAAGGTTTCCTTCAACCTGACACGAGCAGTCTTATTTGTTTGCTCTAGGGTTCCCTATGTGGAATTTTTGTGTAGCAGAGAACTACCTCTTGGATGCCTAGAAAGCACACGTCCATTGACCTTTGTACCTGAGGAACATGGCAGATTCGTTTCATGGCTCTTGGGCAAAGTACCAACACCTTGAGTTGGCATCAAGTCTCAGGAAGTTGGGTCACAATGCTGGTTTGTTACCAGGGAGATCATAGAAGGTGCTGGGGCTAATGGGTCATGCAGGATCCATCTACCCTGAAAGTTGGACATAGATCCAAGAGCACATTTTCCTTCTGGAGACAGGAGATGTTCTGTTGTGGGAATCAGGGACCACATGTTGTATCATAACTTGGTATTCCAGAACAGGACTCTGAGAACAGATGTCTGAAGACCCAATCTAGGGTTCCAGTGAAGTCCTAGGGGCATGTCAGGTTCAATCATCTGACTCAGAACCATTGACTTGGCTTTCTGCCTCGATGGAGGTGCTCAGGGTGGTTCAGACTGCACGTTTGCATCCAGAGCAACCGCCAATATTGGGGTGGGTTCAGGGGCCTGGCAGGTTTCTCCTAATCTGGAGGGTTTGGACAACCTGATGGGCACTGTTTTCTTGGGGATGGCAGGAACTTTCCTGTGATGTGGCTTGAGGGACCACATCTTGGTGGGCATGTAAGCCATGGTTTTGGGAGAGAAGTCGGCAAACACAAACTGGGGTTAGGGTTAGTGTCGAGATGATCACAGGCCCAATGCATAGACATGGAGGGCAGCTCGTCAGGAAATGTAAATAGGATGACTCGAAGGCGGTAGCAAAGACTTTTCTCTCTGGATTGTGTGGACAGGATGGCCTCGGAATGCAGGTTTGTTTTCATGGGTCCATGGGAGATTTTTTCTCTCTAAGGATCCTGGCGGCTCCCAATAGTTTGGTGCCTTTCTCAGGGAAGGGAAGAGTGCTGTTTTCCATCTTAAGGGTGCCCCAAACAGGGATTCTGAGACGGACTCTGGGTCTGGGCACCTGGAAAATCCCACCAAGGGTTAGGATTTGGGCCTAGGGGCATACCAGGCCTGCAATGCTGGTACTGGAGGAGCAACTGAGAGTGTTTGTTTGAAAACATGCTCAGGCTGAGGATCACCATGCCTGCCTGTGCCCATGTCGGCCCTCAGGAGTGGGCATGGTCTCCTTGGCCATGCAGCTGGCTCCCACGCTGAGGGTTGGACAACCATCCCAACAGCCAATATTCCTGCCATGGGGAAGGAGGTGTTCTCTATTGTGTTTCAGGTTCGCCATTGGCAGGAATTCCAGCAAAGTTTGGGGGACAGATGACTGGATACCAAGGATGGGTACAGATGATGGCCCAGGGCCATTGCCGATCTCTCATGCTAAATATGGGCCCTCACCTCTGGGTGGCTGAAACGAGGTCGGGGCTTAGACTCTGTCAGACACAGCACTAGTGGTCAGGGAAATCTATTAATCAGGGTTGCCTCGTGGTCTGAGTAGATTGATCCTCATGTGCAGTTTCTGGGCAGACTCAACAGGTCCTTCTTCTTTCTATGTGGAAGGCAGAATACTGCGTTGTGGCTCCAGAATTCCCTATCAAGAGATATTGTGGACCAGTGTGGTGAGGATAGAATAGTAACACAAAGCTATGGTTAAGTTCAGTGAAAAGCAAAAGGCAGTTCCAGTGTGCAGCTGCCGTTTCGAATATCCAGCACCTGAGTAAGGGTGGATGTCAGATGTTTGCTCACACTGGAGTTTGTGTCTGTGATTACCCACAAATGGAAGGGTGGCGTCAAGAGACCATGGAGGATTTCCCATGCTGGGGCTTGTGAGATGCTCCAAATAGCAAAGTTTCTTTCTACCGGACAGGAGAAGTCTGGTTTGTTTTCTCTGGTTTCTCCATGTGGAAAGTTTTGTAGCAGAGAACCCCACAGGGATGCCTGGAAATCACCCCTCCATTGACCATTGCAGCTGAGGAACATGGCAGGTGCATTCTGGTGGCTCTGGGGCAATATATCGAGACCTTGAGTTGACATGGAGTCTCATGAAGATGGGGCACAATGATGGTTTGTTACCAGGAATATCATAGAATGTGCTGGTTGCTAAGGGGCCATTCAGGATCCAAATACCCTTAGGGTATGACACAATTCCAGGAGCATGGCTTCCTTTTTGGGGAGAACATATTCTGTTCTGTGGCTCAGGGACTATATATTTTATCATAAGTTGATATTCCAGAGCAGGCCTCTGACGACAGATACCTGTAAACCTAATCTAGTGTGCCAATGAAGTCCTCGGGGCATGTCAGGTTCAATCTTCTGACTCAGGAGCATTGACTTGGGTGTCTGCCTGTATGGAGGTGATCAGGGTGTCTCAGACTGTGCATTTGTGCCCAGAGCGGCCTCCATTATTTGGCTTCGCTCAGGGGCCTTGCAGGTTTCTCCTAATCTAAAGGTATCGGGCAAAAGTGATGGGCACAGTTTCCTTGAGGATCTCAGGCACAGTCTTGTGGTGTGGCTTCAGATGCCAGAACCTGGAGGTCATGTGAGCCATGGTTTTAGGAAGGAAGTCTGCAAACACAAACTCAGTTTAGGTTAATGGCAAGGTGATTGCAGGCCCAATGCATAGACCTGGAAGGCAGCTCGTCAGGAACTGTAAATCCGATGACTCAAAGGTGATAGCACATGATATGTATCTGGATTGTATGTCCAGGATGGCCTCGGAATGCAGGTGTGTTCTCATGGGTCTATGGCAGATTTTTCCACTCAAGGATCCTGGTGGCTACCATGAGTTTGGTGACTATCTCGGGGAAGGGAAGAGTGCTGTTTTCCATCTTAAGGGTCCCCCAAAATAGGGATTCCAGAGATGGGCCCTGTGTCTGGGCCCCTGTAAAATCCCACCAGGGTTAGGATTTGGGCCTAGGTGTGTACTAGGCCTGCAATTCGGGGTCCCAGAGATGCAATTGAGAGCGTTTGGTTGAAAGCATGCTCAGGCTGAGGTCACAATGCCTGCTTGTGCCCGGGGAAGCCATCATGAGTGCACATGGTCTCCTTGGCCATGGAGCTGCCTTCCACTTTGAGGGTTGAGCAACTATCCCAACTGTCAGAATACCTTCCATGGGGAAGGAGGAGTTCTCTATTGTGCTTCAGGTTCCCCCAATGGCAAGGATTTCAGCAAAGGTGTGGGTACAGATGCCTGAATACCAAGAATAGAAGAGAAGACAGACTTGGGCCATAGCTGGTCTCACATGCTGGATATGGGCCCTGATCTCTCCGTGGCTGACACTAGGTCCTGGCTCCGGCTATGTCAGACACAGCACTAGTGCCCAGGGCAGCCTATGAATCAGGGTTCCGTCTAGCACCGAGAAGATTGACCATCATATGGAGTTTCTGGGCAGACTCTCCAGGCCCTTTTTCTTTCTATGGGGAAGGCAGAATATTGTGTTGTAGCTCCAGAATTCCCTCACAATAGGGCTTGTGGACCAGTAGACTGAGGATGGAATTGTAAACCCAAGCTATGGCTTAATTCAGTCAAACTAAAGGCAATTCCAGTGTGCAGAGATCGAATTGAAATCCATCACCTGAGTAAGGGCGGATGTCAGATGTTTGCTCATTCTGGAGTTTGTGTCTATGATGACTGACAAATGGAGTGGTGGCTTCAAGAGGAAATGGAGGATTTCCCACGCTGGGGCTTGTGAGATGCTCCAAACAGAAGGTTTCCTTCTACCGGACAGGGGCATTCTGTTTTTTTGTCTCAAGGGTCCCCGCCAATTGCAAAGTTTGTGTAGCAGAGCACCCCCGTATGGTTGCCTGGAAACCACACCTCCACTGACCATTGCAGCTTAGGAACATGGCAAGTTCATTCTGGTGGCTCTGGGGCGAAGTACTAAGGGCTTATTTTTACATGGAATGTCATGAACATGGGTAACAATGCTGTTTTGTTACCTGGGAATTCTTAGCCTGTCATCTGTACACATCCTTGGTATTAAGGCAACTTTCCACAGACCTTTCCTGTAACCCTGCCAATGGGGGAACCTGAAGCACAATAGAGAACTCCTCTTTCCATTGCAGGAAGCCTGGCTGTTGCAATGGGTGTCCAACCCTCAAAGTGGGATCCAGCTATATGGCCAATGAGACTACGCCCTCTCCTGAGGGCCCCCCTGGGCACAAAGAGGCATGATGACCTTCAGCCTGAGCATGCTTTCAAACAAGCCCTCTCTGTTACACCATTAGGATCCTGCATTGCAGGCCTGGAATGCCCCTAGGCCCAAATCCTAACACTTGGTGGGATATCCGGGCACCCAGACCCAGAGCCCGTCTCTGGAATCCCTGTTTTGGCATAAGCCTAAGTTGGAAAACAGCATTCTTCCCTGTTTTGGAGCACCCCTAAGATGGAAAAGAGCACTCTTTTCTTCTCTAAAAAACCACCAATCTATGGAGATCCACCAGGATCCTTAGAGAGGAAAAGTCTCCCATTGAACCATGAGACCACGTCTACATTCAGAGCACATCCTGGACACACAATCCAGATAGAAATGCCTGTGCTACCAGCTTTCAGTCACCCTAATTACAGTTCCTGACGTGATGCCTTCTAGGTCTATGCATTGGACCTGCGATCACCTTGCCACTATCCCTGACCCAAATTTGTGTTTGCAGACTTCCCTCCCAAAACCATGGCTCTCATATCCTCAAGGAGGTGGTCTCTGAAGCCTTACCACAGGACTGGGCCTGCCATCCCCAAGGAAACTGTGCCCATCACAGTTCCCCAAAGCCTCCAAGTTAGGAGAAACCTGCAAGGCCCCTGAGCCCACCCCAATATTGGAAGTGGCTCTGGATGCAAATGCACAGTCTGAAACACCCTGATCACCTACATCCAGTCAGACAACCATATCAATGGTCCTTAGTAAGAAAATTGAACCTGATGGGCACCAAGGACATCATTGGATCTCTAGATTAGGTTGCAAGCATCAATCCTCAGAGGCCTGTTCTTGAATACCAAGTCAGGATACAACATATGTACCCTGAGCCACAAAACAGAACATCTCCTCTCCCAAGATGGAAACTGTGCACATCGACCTGTGCCAAACCCTCAGCGTGGCCCATAGCCACCAATACATTCTAAGAACTCCCTTGTAACAAACCAGTTTTGGGACACATCTGTAAGAGATTCCAAGTCAACTCAAGGCCTTGGTACTTGGCACCAGAACCACCAAAACGAACCTGTCATGTTCCTCAGCTGCAATGGTCATTGGACGTGTGCTTTCCAGTCATCCATGCGGGAGGGCTCTGCTACGCAAACTTCCACTTGAGGGACCCTGGAGGAAAAAAAAACAGACTCCTCCTGTCCATTAGAAGGAAACCTTGTTGTTTGGAGCATCTCACAATCTTAAGCGTGGGTAATCCTCCATTGCCTCCTGAAGCCACCCCTCCATTAGTCGTCATCCTAGACACAAACTCCAGTGTGAGCAAATATCTGACATCTGCCCTTACTCAGGTGCTGGATATCTCGTATAAGCTGCTGCACATTGAAACTGACTTCCGCTTGGCACTCAATTTAAGCATAGCTGGTGTTTACAATTGCATTCTCACCCTATTTGTCCCCAAACCCTCTTGATAGGGAATTCTGGATCCATAAGGCAGCATTCTGCCTGCCCCACAGAAAGAAGTGCTTCGTGAGTCTGGCCAGAAACCCTACATGAGGATCAATTTACTCGGCCCTGGAGAGAACCCCAATATATAGACTTCTCTGGCCACTAGTGCTGTGTCTGACACAGCCTGAGCCCAGACCTCGTGTCAGCCACCCAGAGAGCGGGGCCCATATCCAGCATGTGAGAACGGCCATGGCCCAAATCTGTCATCTCTATGCATCCTTGGTATTCAGGCATCTGTCCCCAGACCTTTGCTGTAATCCCTGCCTATGGGGGAACATGAAGCACAATAGATATTTCCTCCTTTCCCATGGCTGGAAACCTGGCCATTGGAATGTGTGTCCATCCCTCAGTGTGGGAGCCAGAAAATGGACAATGGGACCACGCCCACTCCTGAGGGCCACCCTGGGCAAAAACAGGCATTGTAATGCTCAGCCTGAGCATGCTTCCAAACAAGCCCTCTCAGTTGCACCACCAAGATCCTGCATTGCAGGCCTGGTCTGCCCATAAGCCCAAATCCCAACCCTTGGTGGGATTTTCCAGGCGCCTAGACCCAGAGCCCATCTCTGGAATCCCTGTTTTGGGGCACACCTAAGATCGAAAATAGCAGTCTTCCCATCTCAAATAGTCATCAAAATATTGGGAACCGCCAGTATCCTTAGAGGAAAAATCTCCCATGGACCCATGAGGCCACAGCTACATTCTGAGGTCACCCTAGACACACAATCCAGATATAAAAGCCTGTGCTTCCACCTTCGGGTCATTCCAGTTACTGTTCCTGACGAGTAGCCTTCCAGGTCTACACATTGCCCTGCGATAACCTAGCCACTAAACCTAACCCGAGTTTGTGTTTGCAGACTTTCCTCCCAGAACCATGGCTCACATGCCCTCCAGGGTGGAGTCTCTGGAGCCACACCACAGGACTGTGCTTGCCATCCCCATGGAAATTGTGCATGTCAGTTAACCAAACCCTCCAGAGTTGGTTGAAACATTCAAGGCCCCTGTGGCCACCCCAATATTGGAGGTTACTCTGGACATAAGTGTGCAGTCTGAAACTCCCTGATCACCTACATCCTGGCAGACACCCAAGTCAACTTTCCTAAGTCTGAAGATTGAACCTCTCATGCCCCTGGGACTCATTGGAACCCTAGATTAGGTTGTCGGGCATCTGTCTTCAGAGGCCTGTTCTTGAATAGGAACTTATGATATGGCATGTGGTCCCTGAGCCACAAAACACTATATCTCCTGTCCCCAGAAGGTAACCGTGCTCTTCGACATGTGTTAAACCCTCAGGGTAGGAGAATCTTGCAGGCACCTTAGCCACCAACACATTCTAAGATCTACCTGGTAAAAAAAACCAGCATTGTAACCCATCTTCAAGAGATTCCATGTCAACTCAAGACCTTGGTGCTTCGCCCCAGAAGCACTGTAAAGAACCTGCATGTTCCTCAGCTGCATTGGTCAATGGAGGTGTGCTTTCCAGGCATCCATGTGGAAGGGCTCTGCTACCCATACTTTTCACATGGGGGGCCCTGCAGAAAACATACCAGACTCTAACTGTCCAGTAGAAAAAACAACCTTGCTGTTTGGAGCATCTCACATGCATCAGCCTCTTGATGCCACTCCTCCATTCGGTTATCAGAGACACAAACTCCAGTGTGCGTAAACATCTGAAATCCACCTTTACTCAGGTGCTGGATATTTCATTTGTTGGCCACGATAGATACAAACTCTATCATGAGCAGACATCTGACCCTCGCCTGTACTCAGATGCTGGAGATCTCGAAAAAACCACTGCACATTGGAACGGCCATGTTCTCGGCACTGAGATTAAGCATAGATTGTGTTTTCTGCCTTCTGTTCTCACACTCCTCGCATTCAAGTCCCCCATATTGGGAATTTGGGAGCCACAATGCCTTCTGCCTGCCCACCAGAAAAAAGAGGTGCCCTATGGGTCTGCGTGAAACTCCATATAAGGTTCCACCAGCACATCCCTCTATAGCACCACAATATCATAGGCCACCTTGTGAACTAATGCTGTGTCTGACACAGCTCGAGCCCCGACCTCCTGGTAGCCACCTAGATAGCGGGACCCATATCTGGCAGGTGTGACCTGCCTTGACCTGAGTCCTTCATCTCAAACCAACCTGGTTATTCACGTACCAGTCCCAGAACATAGCTCAAATTACTGTGCATGGGGGAATCTGAAGCACAAAAGAGTACTCCTCCTTCCTCATAGAAGGAAAATTAAATGTTGATATGGTGGTCCAACCCTCATATTGGGATCCAGGTGCATGGAACAAGAGCCAATGCCCACTCAGGATGGGCATCTGGGCAAAAACAGGCATTGTGACCCTTACCCTGAGACCCATTTCCAACAAGTCTCCATGGGAGCTGAAGCAAAGCCCCACAGAGCCAGGCAGTCAAGCCTCTAGGCCCAAATACTAAGCCTTTGTAGGGTTATCCAGGCACAGGGACCTATAACCCATCTCTGGAATCCCTGTGTTGACGGAAACACTGAAACAGTAAACCACGCTCTCTCCTTCGCAGTGAGACACCAAACTCTTGGGTGCTGGGCAGAATCCCCAGAGAGGTAGAATATTCCATGGACACATGAGGACACCCCACCATTCCAAGGCCATCCTAGACACAATCCAGACAGAAAAGCCTTTGCTCCTGCCTCCCAGCCACACGAATTTCAAATCCTGAGGAGCTGCCCTCAGCGTCTGCAGATCGGGGCTGCCATCACCTCCCTCCTAATTGATACACAATTTTGTGTCTGAAGACTTTGGTCCCAGAGCCCTTAACCACATTCCCTGCAGGATGGGGCTGACAGAACCACACTACATCACTGGACCTGATCTCTGGATGAAATTCTGCCGTCTCAGTTGCACAAACCCTCCAGATTAGGAAAAGCCTGCAAGGCCCCTGAGCCCACCCCAATTTCATAGGCCACTCTGGAAAAAATGCACAGTCTGACACAGCCTGAGCATCTACCTCCAGGAAGACTCACAGGTCAAAGTCCCTAAGTCCGAAGGTTGAGGATGACATGCCCCTACAACCTCATAAGAACCCTAGCCTAGATATTCAGGCCTCTGTGCCCAGAGGCCTGGTCTTGAAATCCAACATATGATCCGACATGTGGTCCCTGAGCCATACAAGAGAACCCCTCCTGTCCCGAAAAGGGAACCTGGCTCCTGGGAACTGGGTCTAACCCTCAGGTAGGAGAATCCTGCATGGCCACAGACCCACAACGACATTCTTTTTTTTATATAGATTTTATTTATTTATTTGACAGAGAGAGATCACAAGTAGGCATAGAGGAAGGCAGAGAGAGAGAGAGGAAGAAGCAGGCTCCCTGCTGAGCAGAGAGCCCGATGCGGGACTCAATCCCAGGACCCTGAGATCATGACCTGAGCCGAAGGCAGCGGCTTAGCCCATTGAGCCACCCAGGCACCCTCACCACCACATTCTAAGGTCTCCCTGGACACCAAGCAGCATTGTGACTCATTAGACTGAGAACATCCGTCAACTTAGATCACTTGGAAATTTGAACAAAAACCAGCAGATCAAGCCTGCAATGTTCCTCAGCTGCAATGGTCATGCAAGGAAGACTTCCCAGGCCCCCATTCAGAGACCTCTGCTGTCGAATCTTTCTATATGGGGGACCCTGGAGCCTTGTAAGCGGACTTCCCCTGTCCCACAGTAGGACACCTTGCTGTTTGGAGCAGCTCACAAGGTCCTGCTTGGGAAAATCTCCAAGAATTCTTGAGGCCACCCCACAATTCGTTGACCATCATGGATGCAAACCCAGCGTGAGCAGACATCTGACCCTCGCCCATACTCAGGTGCTGGAAATCTCGAAACAACCACTGCACAATGGAATGGTCCTGTGGTCGGCACTGAGCTTATCCGTGGCTTGTGTTTTCAGACTTCTGTCTTCACACTCCTCGCCTACAAGCCCTTCATATTGGGAATTCTGAAGCCACAGTGCAGCTTTCTGCCTGCCCACCAGAAAGAAGTGCCCTATGGGTTTTCGTAGAAACCCACATGAGGATCCTCCTGCACGGCCCTCAATGGCACCCCAATATAATAGACCGACCTCTGCATAAATTGTCTATCTGACACCGCCTCATCCCCGACCTCCTGTCAGCCACCCAGATAGTGGGCCCCATATCCTCCAGGTGGGTCCAACCTTGGCCCGAGGCCATCATCTTGAAGCAACCTGGATATTCAGGTACCTGTCCCAGACTTAGCTCAAATTCCTGCCCATAGGGGACTCGGAAGCACAAAAGAGTGCTCCTCCTTCCCCATGGCCAGAAAACTGAATGTTGAGATGGCTGTACAACCCTGAGTGGGAACCAGGTGCATGGTCCATGAGACCATGCCTACACAGAACGGGCAGCTGGGCACAAATAGGCATTGTGACCCTCAGAATGAGACCCCTTTCCAAAGATCCCCCTTGGGATCTGGACCAGGATCCCAAATCGAAGCTTTGGTTAAGTTTTCCCAGTGTCTGGACCCAGAACCCATCTCTGGAATCCCTGTTTGGACAGGATCCCAGAGATGGAATACAGTCTTTTCCTCTTCCCCAGAAAGAAATCAAACTCTTGGGTGCCAAGCAGAATCACCAGAGTGGAATAATATCCCATGGACACATGAGGTCACCCCTCCATTTAGTGGCCATCCTAGACACACAATCCAGACAGAAAAGCCTGTGCTCCTCCCTCCCAGCCACCTGAATTTCAAATCCCGAGGAGCTTCCCTCAGGGTCTTCATATTCGGACTGCCATCACCTCACTCCTATCTCTTATCCGAGGTTGTGTCTAAAGTCTTTGGTCCCAAAGTCCTGACACACATGACCTCCAGGATGGGGCCTCGAGAAACACATGACATCACTGGCCCTGCTCTCCTGAGGAAACCCTGCCCATCTCAGTTTCCCAAAATGTCCAGATTAGGAGAAAACTGCAAGGCCCCTGACTGCACCCCAATATCATAGGCCACTCTGGAATAAGTGCACAGCCTGACACAGCCTCAGCACCTACCTCCAGGATGACATGCAGGCCAATGGCACTTAGTCCGAAGATTGAAACTTCCATGGCCCTAAAACCTCATCAGAACCCTAGCTTATGTTTTGAGGTCTCTCTTCCTAGAGGTCTGTTCTGGAAATTCAAGCATATGGTCCAACCTGTGGTCCGTGAGCCATACAAGAGCACACATCCTGTCCCAAGAAGGAAACCTGGCTCCTGGGTACTGGGTCTAATCCTAAGGATAGAGAATCCTCAATGGTCAGAGAGCCGCCACCACATTCTAAGGTCTCCCTGGACACCAAGCAGCATTGGGACCTGTTAGACTGAGAACTTCCATCAACGCAAATCACTTGGAACTTGGAATCAGTGTCATTGGTTCAAGCTTACCCTGTTCCTCAGCTGCAATGGTAACACGAGATTGGCTTCCCAGGCCTCCATTCAGAGAGCATTGCTATCGAATCTTCCATATGGGGGACCCTGGAGCCCTGTAAGAAGACTTCTGCTGTCCCTTAGTAGGACACCTTGATGTTTGGAGCAGCTCACAAGCTCCAGCTTGGAAAAACCTCCAAGAATTCTTGAGGCCTCCCCACCATTTGTTGGCCGTCATGGATACAAACTCCAGCGTGAGCAGACATCTTCCCCTCGCCCAGGTGCTGAAGATCTCGAAACAACTGCTGTACATTGGAATAGACATGTGCTCGGCACTGAGCGTAACCGTAGCTTATGTTTTCATACTTCTGTCCTCACACTCCTCGCCTGCAAACCCTCCAACTTGGATATTCTGGAGCCGTAATGCAGCCATCTGCCTGCTCACCAGATAGAAGAAGTGAAGAAAGGGTCTGTGCAAAAATCCCCCATGAGGATCCAGTTGCACAGCTCTCAAAAGCACCCCAATATCTTAGGCCGAACTCTCCACGAATGTTCTGTCTGACACAGCTCGAGCCCGAGCTCCTGACAGCCACCCAGAAAGCAGGCCTCATTTTCTGCAGGTGGGTCCTGCCTTGGCCCGAGGACCTCATCTCAAAGTGAACTGGCTATTCAGGCACCTGTCCCAGAACTTAGCTCAAATTCCTGCCCATGGGGGAACCTGAAGCATAAAAAAGTACCCCTCCTTCCCCATGGCAGGAAAACTGAATGTTGAGATGGCAGTCCAACCCTCAGAGTGGGAGCCAAGTGGATAGCCCATGAGGTCACACCCACTCAGCATGGGCATCTGGGCAAAAACAGGCATTGTGACCCTCAGAATGAGACCCATTTCCAACAAGAACACTCGGGAGCTGTACCAGGAAAACATAGAGCAGGACCCTAGGCCCAAATCCTAAGCCTTGTTGCGGTGATCCAGGCTCCAGAACCCAGGACCCATCTCTGGAATGGCTGTTTGGACGGGATCCCTGACTCAGAAAACTGCGCTCCTCCCATCCCCCGGAAATACACCAAACTCTTGGGTGCCGAGCAGAATTCCCAGAGAGGTAGAATCTCACATGGACCCATGAGGCCACCCCTCCATTTCGTGGCCATCATAGACAAACAAGTCAGACAGAAAAGACTGTGCTCCTGCCTCACAGCCGTCCGAATTTCATATCTGGAGATGCTTCGCTCAGGGTCTGCAGATTGGGTCTGCCATCACCTCGAGCTTAACTCTTACCCGAGTTTGTGTCTGAAGACTTTGGACCCAGAGTCCTGACCCATATGCCCTCCAGGATGGGGCCTCCAGGAACACACAACAGCACTGGGCCAGCTCTCCCAAGGAATGTCAGCCTGTCTCAGTTTCCCAACCCACCAGATTAAGAGAAAATTGCAAGGCCCCTAATACCACCCCAATTCCATAGGAAGCTCCAGAAAAAATGCATAGTCTGACACAGCCTCAGAATATACCTCCAGGAAGACACCCAGGTCAATGGGAAGGGATGAAATGGCCTAACCCATGGCAGGTTCGATGTGCTGGGTGTGAAGCCAACTGTCTCAATGTCTCTCACAAGGTCTGGGCTCAGGCTATGTAAGACAGAGCATAGTGTTTAGGGTAGCCTATGCAATTGGGGTGTTGCCGAGGGCTGAGCAGGTTGATTTCCATTTGGGGTTTCTGAGCAATGCCATAGACAATGTTTTTCTTTGGGGGGCAGGCAGAGTGCTTCGTTCTGGAACCAGAATTCCCAATCATGAGGGCTTTTGGGCCAGGAGTGCTAGGGTAGAGTCTGAAAACAAAAGATAGGGTGAGGTTGGGAGCAGGCACACTCTGCAAAGGCTGAAAGGATATCTCATGCATCTGAAGTCAGGCTGACGATCAGACGTTGGCTGAGGTTGGATTGTGCCCTTGATAGCACCTTCATGAAGCAGGTGCCTCATGAGGCCAACGAAATTTTCCCACGCTGAGTTTGGAGGTTGCCACAAACCACAAGGTTTCCTTCTGCAAGACAGTCGAGTCCTGTTGAGTGGCTCCAGTACATACCATACGGAAGGACTGAAGAGGAGGGTTCAAAGGATGGATCCCTGAACAGCATGCCTCGCATTCCCTTTGGCCATTAACGACAAGATATGTTTGATCTGCTGGCTCTGGGGCAAGCTAACCAGCGGGCTGAGTTGAAATGGCCTCTCCTGAGGATGCGTCATAATGTGTGTTTCTGTCCATGGAGACCTTGGAATGTGATGGTTGTACTGTGGCCCTGCGGAATTCTCCGACCAGAAGGGTTTGATACAGATCCAGTAAGAAAGCACTCCATGTGGAGACGAGAGAGGTTTGGTTTGGAGCCTCAGAAAAACCTAATATGCTGGTATACGAAACCAGTCCTCTGAGGACAGACACATGAAAACTAAAGCTAAGGTTCATATTAGGGCCTAAGGGCCTGTCCATTTCAATCTTCTGTCTCTGGGGACACTGTCTGAGAGTCTAAGTGGTGATAATGGCTCAGCTGGTGTCAGAGTGCCCCTTTTAGTCCAGGGCAGCCTACACTATCAGGATGGCCTCAGGGGCCTTGGAGTTTTTCCCTGACCTGTAGGGTTGTGGTCAATGGATTGGGCACACTTTCCTTGGAGAGGGCAGGCACAAACTTTCGCTGTGGCTCCAGATGCCCTAGCCTAGAGGGTGTGTGGGTCCAGGCTGTGGGCACAGAAGTCTGAAAACACAAACTCAGCTTATGAGTGGCGCCGAGGGTATGGCAGGCCGGATGTACAGATAGAGAGTGAGCTCCTTGGCTTGTGAATCAAGGGCGAGATTCCTTCAGGCTTTTGTCTATGGATGCGTCCAGGATAGCCGTAGATTGTTGGGGGTGGCCTCAGTGACTGTGGACAAGTATCCCTCTCTGGGGATTTGTCCCAGCTAAAAGGAGTTTGGGGTCATTTTGGGGGAAGGGTGGAGTCCTGTTGTCTGGCTCATGTGTCTCTCCAAGAAAGTGATTCCAGAGCAGAGCCCCAGGAACGGGGGGGTGACTGGAAAACTCAAACACTGGTGAGGATTGGGTGTATAGGGGCTTGGCACGCCCCATATGCGGGCTCTTGGTCAAGGCCCTGACAGGTCTTTCTTTGATATTGGGCTCATGCTGAGGGTCACAGAGTGAATTTGTGCCCAAGGCAGCACTCAAGTTTGGGCGTGGTTTCAGGGGAAATGAAGGTTTCTCCCACCCTGAAGGTGTGACTCCATGCCAAGAGCAAGCCTTACAGCCATGGGGAAGAAGGAGTTCTGATTTGTGATTCAGATGCCCAACTGTGTGGGGAATTGATATAATATCTGGGTTTAGATATCTGAAAACCAAGGTTAGGAAGAGATAACGGCATAAGACCATGGCGTGTCAGAAGTGCTAGGTGTGTGGCCAGCTGTCTCCTTGCCTGTCTGGACGTCTGGCATCAGGCTGTGAAAGGCAGAGCATTAGTGCCCAGAGCAGCCTATCAAATCTGAGTGCCGTCGAGGCAAGAGCAGGTTGATCCTCATCTGGGTTTTATGGAGAGCCCCACAAGGAAACGTTTTCTACCGGTGGGCAGTCACTGGGCTGGCTCGTGGTTCTGCAAATCCTACTCTGGAGGGATTGTTTGCCAGGAGTGTGAGGAAGGAAGTCTGAAAACACAAGCTAGCATGAGGTTTGGGACCGAGGGCACGGCAGGCCACTCTGCAGAAGCTTAATCAAGATCTCCTGCATTGCGGTCATATCTACTATGAGACGTGCTTCAAGCTAGAGTTTTTGTCCATGATGGCCTCTCCCTGAAGGATATGGGGGGCTTCATGAGGCCCGGCAGGTTTGCCGTTTTCTCCTACACTGAAGGTTTGACTCACGGCCAGGAGCAAGGTTTCTTGCCATGGGGAAGGAGGGGTTCTGACTTGTGCATCAGGTTCCCCCTGTGCAGGGATTGGAGATAAGGTCTAGGTTCCGATGACTGAAAACCCAGGTTGGGAATGGATGGTGGCCTAAGGCAGTGGCGGGTCCAATGTGCTGGGTGTGCAGCCAGCTGTGTCGGTGTCTGTTGGAAGGTCTGGGCTAAGGCTATTTGCGACAGAGCATCAGTGTTTAAGGTAGCCTATGCAATTGGGGTGTTGCCGAGGGCCAAGCAGTTTGATCCTCATTTGGGGTTTCTGGGCAGCACCATAGACAATGTTTTTCTCCTGGGAGGCAGGCAGAGTGCTTCAGTGTGGCCCCAGAATTCCCAGTAGGGAGGGTTTGTGGGCCAGGAGTGTGAGGACGGAAGTCTGAAAACACAAGCTAGGGTGAGGATTGGAGCCAAGGGCAGAGCAGGCCCAATCGGCAGAGGCTGAATCAAAATCTCCTGCATCTGAAGTCAGGCTGAGGATCAGAAGTTGGCTGAGGCTGGAGTATGTGTCCATGATGGCACCTTCATGAAGCGGGGGCCTCATGAGTTTGGGGTCATTTTGTGGGAAGGGTGGAGTCGTGTTGTCTGGCTCATGTGTCTCTCCAAGAAAGGGATTCCAGAGCAGAGCCCAGGTACAGGTGGGGCGACTGGAAAACTCAAACACTGGTGAGGATTGGGTGCACAGGGGCTTGGCAAGCCCCATATGCGGGCTCTTGGTCCAGGTCCTGACAGGCCTTTCTTTGACATGGGGCTCATGCTGAGGGTCACAGTGTGAATTTGTGCCCAAGCAGCACTCAAGTTTGGGCGTGGCATCAGGGGCCATGAAGGTTTCTCCCACCCTGAAGGTGTGACTCCATGCCAAGAGCAAGCTTGACAGCCATGGGGAAGGAGGAGTTCTGTTTTGTGCTTGCGACACCCAGCTGTGTGGAGAATTGATATAATGTCTAGGTTCAGATATCTGAAAACCAAGGTTAGGAAGAGGTGACGGCATAAGACCATGGCGTGTCCGAAGTGCTGGGTATGCGGCCAGCTGTCTCTTTGTCTGTCTGGACGTCTGGCTTCAGGCTGTGTCAGACAGAGCATGAGTGCCCAGAGCAGCCTATCCAGTTCGGGGACCGTCGAGGCCCGAGCAGGTTGATCCTCATCTGGGTTTTCTGGAGAGCCCCACAGGGAAACGTTTTTCTTCCGTTGGGCAGACACTGGTCTGGGTTGTGGTTCTGGAGTTCCTAGTCCGTAGGGCTTGTTGCCAGGAGTGTGAGGAAGGAAGTCTGAAAACAAAAGCTAGCGTGAGGTTTGGGACCGAGGGCATGGCAGGGCCACTCTGCAGAGGCTGAATCGAGATCTCCTGCACTGAGGTCATGTCAACTATGAGACGTGCCTCAGGCTAGAGTTTTTGTCCAGCATGGCCTCTTCCTGAAGGGTGTGGGGGCTTCATGAAGCCAGGGAGGTTTGCCTACGATGGGATTTGTGAACTACTCCAAACCTCAAGCTTTCCTTCTGCACGACAGTCGAGTCCTATTGGATGGTTCCAGGAGGCCCCATACGGAAAGACTCGAGAGCAGGTGTCTAAGCATGGATGCCTGTGAACGCCACCTCATATTCCCACTCTTTAAGCAGGACAAGGCAGGCTCAATCTGCAGGCTCCTGGGTGAGCTACCCAGAGGGGAGAGTTGAAATGGACTCTCCTGAAGATGAGTCCTACTGTGGCTTGTTGGCCTGGGAGACCTTGGAATGTGGAGGTGGCTCAGGGACTCTGCAGGGTTCTCCAAACTGAGGTGTTTGACACAGCTCCAACAGGGAAGCTTCCCATGTGGAGACGAGAGGAGTTCTGTTCAGTGCCTCAGGAAAGCCCCATATCCTGTTCTTTGAACCAAAGCCTCTGAGGAGTAACACCTGGAACCCAAAGCAAGAGTTGAGATTACGGCCTAAAAGCCTGTCCAGCTCAACCTTCTATCTCTGTTGACATCTGTGGGCATGCCTTCGTGGAGGTAGCTGCTCAGCTTGTGTCCGAATGCCCCTGTGTGTCCAAGGAGCCTCCCAATTCGGGATGTCCTCGGGGGCCTTGAGGTTTCTCATATTCTGGAGGTGTGTGTCCAAAGGAATGGACACAGTTTCCCAGGAGAGAGCAGGCACGGTCCTGTGGTATGGCTCCAGAGGACCCAGCCTAGAGGCTGTGTTTGCCAGGGCTGTGGGGACAGATGTCTGAAAAAGCAAACTTGGCTCAGCTAGTGGCCAAGGTAATGGCAGGACTGATCTCCAGTCCGTGAGGGGAGATCCTCTGGATATAAAAGGAGGGCAAGTGGGAGGCAGTCACTCAGGATTTTGTCTCTGGGTGTTGCGTTCACAGTGTCCGGTCAGGGTAGGGGTTGTCTCAGAGGCCGAGGAAGAGCCTTCCTCTCGGGGGATTGTCCAAGCTCCCAAGTGTTTGGGTTCATTCTGTGGGAAGGGAAGAGTACTGTTTTCTGCCACAGGGAACCCCCCAGGAGAGGGACTCTAGAGCACAGCAGTGGGTTCCCTGAACTGGAATACACACCATCTAGTTAGTCCTGGGTGCCTATGCGCATGGCAAGCCACATATGCGGGCTCTTGGTCCAGTCACTGAGAGGCGTTACTTGAATAAGGTACTCACGCTGAGGGTCACAAGGTGTGTTTGTGCCCAAGGCGGCCCTAAAGCTTGGGCGTTGCCTCATGGGCCATGTCGTTTTTCCTACACTGAAGGTTTGACTCACTGCCAGCAGCAAGTTTTCTTGCCATGGGGAAGGAGACGTTCTGATTTGTGCATCAGGTTCCCCCCTGTGCAGGGATTGGAGATAAGGTCTAGGATCCGATGACTGAAAACCCAGGTTGGGAATGGATGGTGGCCTAAGGCAGTGGCGGGTCCAATGTCCTAGGAGTGCAGCCAGCTGTGTCGGTGTCTGTTGGAAGGTCTGGGCTCAGGCTATTTGCGACAGAGCATCAGTGTTTAAGGTAGCCTATGCAATTGGGGTGTTGCCGAGGGCCAAGCAGTTTGATCCTCATTTGGGGTTTTTGGGCAGCACCATAGACAATGTTTTTCTCCTGGGAGGCAGGCAGAGTGCTTCAGTGTGGCCCCAGAATTCCCAGTAGGGAGGGTTTGTGGGCAAGGAGTGTGAGGACGGAAGTCTGAAAACACAAGCTAGGGTGAGGATTGGAGCAAAGGGCAGAGCAGGCCCAATCGGCAGAGGCTGAATCAAAATCTCCTGCATCTGAAGTCAGGCTGAGGATCAGACGTTGGCTGTGCCTGGAGTATGTGTCCATGATGGCACCTTCATGAAGCGGGGGCCTCATGAGGCCAAGGAAGTTTTCCCACGCTGAGTTTGCAAGTTGCCCCAAACCACAAGGTTTCCTTCTGCGGGACATTCGAGTCCTGTTCCATGGCTCCAGGACATACCATATGGAAGGACTGGAGAGCAGGGTTCGAAAGATGGATCCCTGTACAGCATTCCTCGCATTCCAATTGGCCATAAGCGACAAGATATGTTTGATCTGCTGCCTCTGGGTCACGCTACCCAGGGGGCTGAGTTGAAATGGCCTCTCCTGAGGATGTGTCATAATGTGCGTTTGGGTCCATGGAGACCTTGGAATGTGCTGGTTGTTCGGTGGCCTTGCAGAACTCTCCTACCTGAAGGGTTTGATACATCACCAGTAAGAAAGCTGCCCATGTGGAGACGAGAGATGCTTGGTTTGGTGCCTCAGAAAAGCTCCATTTGCTGGTCTACGAAAACAGTCCTCTGAGAATGGACACATGGAAACAAAGCTAAGGTCCATATTAGGGCCTGGGGGCCTGTCCATTTCAACCATCTGTCTCTGGGGACATTGTCTGAGAATCTAAGTGGAGATAGTTGCTCTGCTGGTGTCAGAGAGCCCCTCTTAGTCCAGGGTGGCCTATCTATTAATGGCCTCAGGGGCCTTGGAGCTTTTCCCTAAACTGTAGATTTGTGGTCAATGGATTGGACACACTTTCCTTAGAGAGGGCCGGCACAATCTTTCGCTGTGGCTTCAGAGGCCCTAGCCTGGAGGTTGTGTGGGTCCATGCTGTGGGCACAGAAGTCTTAAAACACAAAGTCAGCTTATGAGTGGCGCCTAGGGTATGACAGGCCGGATGTACAGCCCGAGAGGGAACTCCTGGGCCTCTGAAACAAGGGCGAGTGGAAGGCGTTCCTTCAGGCTTTTGTCTCTGGATGTTGTGTCCGGGATAGCCGTGGATTGGAGAGGTGGCCTCAGGGACTGTGGACGAGTATCCCTCTCTGGGGATTTGTCCCAGCTCCCAAGAGTTTGGGGTCATTTTGAGGGAAGGGTGGAGTCGTGTTGTCTGGCTCATGTGTCTCTCCAAGAAAGGGATTCCAGAGCAGCGCCCAGGTACAGGTGGGGCGACTGGAAAACTCAAACACTGGTGAGGATTGGGTGCATAGGGCCTTGGCAAGCCCCATATGCGGGCTCTTGGTCCAGGTCCTGACAGGCCTTTCTTTGACATGGGGCTCATGCTGAGGGTCACAGTGTGAATTTGTGCCCAAGCAGCACTCAAGTTTGGGCGTGGCATCAGGGGCCATGAAGGTTTCTCCCACCCTGAAGGTGTGACTCCATGCCAAGAGCAAGCTTGACAGCCATGGGGAAGGAGGAGTTCTGTTTTGTGCTTGCGATACCCAGCTGTGTGGAGAATTGATATAATATCTAGGTTCAGATATCTGAAAACCAAGGTTAGGAAGAGGTGACGGCATAAGACCATGGCGTGTCCGACGTGCTGGGTGTGCGGCCAGCTGTCTCCTTGTCTCTCTAGACGTCTGGTTTCAGGCTGTGTCAGACATAGCATGAGTTCCCAGAGCAGCCTATCCAGTTCAAGGTCCGTGGAGGCCCGAGCAGGTTGATCCTCATCTGGGTTTTCTGGAGAGCCCCACAGGGAAACATTTTTCTTCCGTTGGGCAGACACTGGGCTGGGTTTTGGTTCTGGAGTTTCTTGTCCGGAGGGCTTGTTTAGCGAGTGTGAGGAAGGAAGTCTGAAAACACAAGCTAGCGTGAGGTTTGGGACCGAGGGCACGGCAGGCCCACTCTGCAGAGGCTGAATCGAGATCTCCTGCACTGAGGTCATGTCAACTATGAGACGTGCCTCAGGCTAGAGTTTTTGTCCAGCATGGCCTCTTCCTGAAGGGTGAGGGCTTCATTAGGCCAGGGATGTTTGCCTACGATGGGATTTGTGAACTGCTCCAAACCTCAAGGTTTCCTTCTGCACGACAGTCGAGTCCTATTGGATGGTTCCAGGAGGCCCCATACGGAAAGACTCGAGAGCAGGTGTCTAAGCATGGATGCCTGTGAACGCCACCTCATATTCCCACTCTTTAAGCAGGACAAGGCAGGCTCAATCTGCAGGCTCCTGGGTGAGCTACCCAGAGGGGAGAGTTGAAATGGACTCTCCTGAAGATGAGTCCTACTGTGGCTTGTTGGCCTGGGAGACCTTGGAATGTGGAGGTGGCTCAGGGACTCTGCAGGGTTCTCCAAACTGAGGTGTTTGACACAGCTCCAACAGGGAAGCTTCCCATGTGGAGACGAGAGGAGTTCTGTTCAGTGCCTCAGGAAAGCCCCATATCCTGTTCTTTGAACCAAAGCCTCTGAGGAGTAACACCTGGAACCCAAAGCAAGAGTTGAGATTACGGCCTAAAAGCCTGTCCAGCTCAACCTTCTATCTCTGTTGACATCTGTGGGCATGCCTTCGTGGAGGTAGCTGCTCAGCTTGTGTCCGAATGCCCCTGTGTGTCCAAGGAGCCTCCCAATTCGGGATGTCCTCGGGGGCCTTGAGGTTTCTCATATTCTGGAGGTGTGTGTCCAAAGGAATGGACACAGTTTCCCAGGAGAGAGCAGGCACGGTCCTGTGGTATGGCTCCAGAGGACCCAGCCTAGAGGCTGTGTTTGCCAGGGCTGTGGGGACAGATGTCTGAAAAAGCAAACTTGGCTCAGCTAGTGGCCAAGGTAATGGCAGGACTGATCTCCAGTCCGTGAGGGGAGATCCTCTGGATATAAAAGGAGGGCAAGTGGGAGGCAGTCACTCAGGATTTTGTCTCTGGGTGTTGCGTTCACAGTGTCCGGTCAGGGTAGGGGTTGTCTCAGAGGCCGAGGAAGAGCCTTCCTCTCGGGGGATTGTCCAAGCTCCCAAGTGTTTGGGTTCATTCTGTGGGAAGGGAAGAGTACTGTTTTCTGCCACAGGGAACCCCCCAGGAGAGGGACTCTAGAGCACAGCAGTGGGTTCCCTGAACTGGAATACACACCATCTAGTTAGTCCTGGGTGCCTATGCGCATGGCAAGCCACATATGCGGGCTCTTGGTCCAGTCACTGAGAGGCGTTACTTGAATAAGGTACTCACGCTGAGGGTCACAAGGTGTGTTTGTGCCCAAGGCGGCCCTAAAGCTTGGGCGTTGCCTCATGGGCCATGTCGTTTTTCCTACACTGAAGGTTTGACTCACTGCCAGCAGCAAGTTTTCTTGCCATGGGGAAGGAGACGTTCTGATTTGTGCATCAGGTTCCCCCCTGTGCAGGGATTGGAGATAAGGTCTAGGATCCGATGACTGAAAACCCAGGTTGGGAATGGATGGTGGCCTAAGGCAGTGGCGGGTCCAATGTCCTAGGAGTGCAGCCAGCTGTGTCGGTGTCTGTTGGAAGGTCTGGGCTCAGGCTATTTGCGACAGAGCATCAGTGTTTAAGGTAGCCTATGCAATTGGGGTGTTGCCGAGGGCCAAGCAGTTTGATCCTCATTTGGGGTTTTTGGGCAGCACCATAGACAATGTTTTTCTCCTGGGAGGCAGGCAGAGTGCTTCAGTGTGGCCCCAGAATTCCCAGTAGGGAGGGTTTGTGGGCAAGGAGTGTGAGGACGGAAGTCTGAAAACACAAGCTAGGGTGAGGATTGGAGCAAAGGGCAGAGCAGGCCCAATCGGCAGAGGCTGAATCAAAATCTCCTGCATCTGAAGTCAGGCTGAGGATCAGACGTTGGCTGTGCCTGGAGTATGTGTCCATGATGGCACCTTCATGAAGCGGGGGCCTCATGAGGCCAAGGAAGTTTTCCCACGCTGAGTTTGCAAGTTGCCCCAAACCACAAGGTTTCCTTCTGCGGGACATTCGAGTCCTGTTCCATGGCTCCAGGACATACCATATGGAAGGACTGGAGAGCAGGGTTCGAAAGATGGATCCCTGTACAGCATTCCTCGCATTCCAATTGGCCATAAGCGACAAGATATGTTTGATCTGCTGCCTCTGGGTCACGCTACCCAGGGGGCTGAGTTGAAATGGCCTCTCCTGAGGATGTGTCATAATGTGCGTTTGGGTCCATGGAGACCTTGGAATGTGCTGGTTGTTCGGTGGCCTTGCAGAACTCTCCTACCTGAAGGGTTTGATACATCACCAGTAAGAAAGCTGCCCATGTGGAGACGAGAGATGCTTGGTTTGGTGCCTCAGAAAAGCTCCATTTGCTGGTCTACGAAAACAGTCCTCTGAGAATGGACACATGGAAACAAAGCTAAGGTCCATATTAGGGCCTGGGGGCCTGTCCATTTCAACCATCTGTCTCTGGGGACATTGTCTGAGAATCTAAGTGGAGATAGTTGCTCTGCTGGTGTCAGAGAGCCCCTCTTAGTCCAGGGTGGCCTATCTATTAATGGCCTCAGGGGCCTTGGAGCTTTTCCCTAAACTGTAGATTTGTGGTCAATGGATTGGACACACTTTCCTTAGAGAGGGCCGGCACAATCTTTCGCTGTGGCTTCAGAGGCCCTAGCCTGGAGGTTGTGTGGGTCCATGCTGTGGGCACAGAAGTCTTAAAACACAAAGTCAGCTTATGAGTGGCGCCTAGGGTATGACAGGCCGGATGTACAGCCCGAGAGGGAACTCCTGGGCCTCTGAAACAAGGGCGAGTGGAAGGCGTTCCTTCAGGCTTTTGTCTCTGGATGTTGTGTCCGGGATAGCCGTGGATTGGAGAGGTGGCCTCAGGGACTGTGGACGAGTATCCCTCTCTGGGGATTTGTCCCAGCTCCCAAGAGTTTGGGGTCATTTTGAGGGAAGGGTGGAGTCGTGTTGTCTGGCTCATGTGTCTCTCCAAGAAAGGGATTCCAGAGCAGCGCCCAGGTACAGGTGGGGCGACTGGAAAACTCAAACACTGGTGAGGATTGGGTGCATAGGGCCTTGGCAAGCCCCATATGCGGGCTCTTGGTCCAGGTCCTGACAGGCCTTTCTTTGACATGGGGCTCATGCTGAGGGTCACAGTGTGAATTTGTGCCCAAGCAGCACTCAAGTTTGGGCGTGGCATCAGGGGCCATGAAGGTTTCTCCCACCCTGAAGGTGTGACTCCATGCCAAGAGCAAGCTTGACAGCCATGGGGAAGGAGGAGTTCTGTTTTGTGCTTGCGATACCCAGCTGTGTGGAGAATTGATATAATATCTAGGTTCAGATATCTGAAAACCAAGGTTAGGAAGAGGTGACGGCATAAGACCATGGCGTGTCCGACGTGCTGGGTGTGCGGCCAGCTGTCTCCTTGTCTCTCTAGACGTCTGGTTTCAGGCTGTGTCAGACATAGCATGAGTTCCCAGAGCAGCCTATCCAGTTCAAGGTCCGTGGAGGCCCGAGCAGGTTGATCCTCATCTGGGTTTTCTGGAGAGCCCCACAGGGAAACATTTTTCTTCCGTTGGGCAGACACTGGGCTGGGTTTTGGTTCTGGAGTTTCTTGTCCGGAGGGCTTGTTTAGCGAGTGTGAGGAAGGAAGTCTGAAAACACAAGCTAGCGTGAGGTTTGGGACCGAGGGCACGGCAGGCCCACTCTGCAGAGGCTGAATCGAGATCTCCTGCACTGAGGTCATGTCAACTATGAGACGTGCCTCAGGCTAGAGTTTTTGTCCAGCATGGCCTCTTCCTGAAGGGTGAGGGCTTCATTAGGCCAGGGATGTTTGCCTACGATGGGATTTGTGAACTGCTCCAAACCTCAAGGTTTCCTTCTGCACGACAGTCGAGTCCTATTGGATGGTTCCAGGAGGCCCCATACGGAAAGACTCGAGAGCAGGTGTCTAAGCATGGATGCCTGTGAACGCCACCTCATATTCCCACTCTTTAAGCAGGACAAGGCAGGCTCAATCTGCAGGCTCCTGGGTGAGCTACCCAGAGGGGAGAGTTGAAATGGACTCTCCTGAAGATGAGTCCTACTGTGGCTTGTTGGCCTGGGAGACCTTGGAATGTGGAGGTGGCTCAGGGACTCTGCAGGGTTCTCCAAACTGAGGTGTTTGACACAGCTCCAACAGGGAAGCTTCCCATGTGGAGACGAGAGGAGTTCTGTTCAGTGCCTCAGGAAAGCCCCATATCCTGTTCTTTGAACCAAAGCCTCTGAGGAGTAACACCTGGAACCCAAAGCAAGAGTTGAGATTATGGCCTAAGGGCCTGTCCGGCTCAACCTTTTATCTCTGTTGACATCTGTGGGCATGCCTTCGTGGAGGTAGCTGCTCAGCTTGTGTCTGAATGCCCCTGTGTGTCCAGGGAGGCTCCCAGTAGTGGGAAGTCCTCGGGGGCCTTGAGGTTTCTCATATTCTGGAGGTGTGTGTCCAAAGGAATGGACACAGTTTCCCAGGAGAGAGCAGGCACGGTCCTGTGGTATGGCTCCAGAGGATTCAGCCTAGAGGCTGTGTTTGCCAGGGCTGTGGGGACAGATGTCTGAAAAAGCAAACTTGGCTCAGCTAGTGGCCAAGGTAATGGCAGGACTGATCTCCAGTCCGTGAGGGGAGATCCTCTGGATATCAGAGGGCAAGTGGGAGGCAGTCACTCAGGATTTTGACTCTGGGTGTTGCGTTCACAGTGTCCGGTCAGGGTAGGGGTTGTCTCAGAGGCCGAGGAAGAGCCTTCCTCTCGGGGGATTGTGCAAGGTCCCAAGTGTTTGGATTCATTCTGTGGGAAGGGAAGAGTACTGTTTTCTGCCACAGGGGACCCCCCAGGAGAGGGACTCTAGAGCACAGCAGTGGGTTCCCTGAACTGAAATACACACCATCTAGTTAATCCTGGGTGCCTATGGGCATGGCAAGCCACATATGCGGGCTCTTGGTCCAGTCACTGAGAGGCGTTACTTGAATAAGGTACTCACGCTGAGGGTCACAATGTGTGTTTGTGCCCAAGGCGGCCCTAACGCTTGGGCGTTGCCTCATGGGCCATGCCGTTTTCTCCTACACTGAAGGTTTGACTCACTGCCAGCAGCAAGTTTTCTTGCCATGGGGAAGGAGGGGTTCTGACTTGTGTATCAGGTTCCCCCCTGTGCAGGGATTGGAGATAAGGTCTAGGTTCCGATGACTGAAAACCCAGGTTGGGAATGGATGGTGGCCTAAGGCAGTGGCGGGTCCAATGTGCTGGGTGTGCAGCCAGCTGTGTTGGTGTCTGTTGGAAGGTCTGGACTCAGGCTATTTGCCTCAGAGCATCAGTGTTTATGGTACCCTATGCAATTGGGGTGTTGCCGAGGGCCAAGCAGTTTGATCCTCATTTGGGGTTTCTGGGCAGCACCATAGACAATGTTTTTCTCCTGGGAGGCTTCATTGTGGCCCCAGAATTCCCAGTAGGGAGGGCTTGTGGGCCCGGAGTGAGAGGACGGAAGTCTGAAAACACAAGCTAGGGTGAGGATTGGAGCCAAGGGCAGAGCAGGCCCATTCTGCAGAGGCTGAATCAAAATCTCCTGTATCTGAAGTCAGGCTGAGGATCAGACGTTGGCTGAGGCTGGCGTATGTGTCCATGATGGCACCTTCATGAAGCGGGGGCCTCATGAGGCCAAGGAAGTTTTCCCACGCTGAGTTTGGAGGTTGCCCCAAACCACAAGGTTTCCTTCTGTGGGACATTCGAGTCCTGTTGCATGGCTCCAGGACATACCATACGGAAGGACTGGAGAGCAGGGTTCGAAGGATGGATCCCTGTACAGCATGCCTCGCATTCCAATTGGCCATTAGCGATAAGATATGTTTGATCTGGGGCCTCTGGAACACGCGACCCAGGGGGCTGAGTTGAAATGGCCTCTCCTGAGGATGCGTCATAATGTTCGTTTGGGTCCATGGAGACCTTGGAATGTGCTGGTTGTTCAGTGGCCCTGCGGAACTCTCCTACCTGAAGGGTTTGATACATCCCCAGTAAGAAAGCTGCCCATGTGGAGACGAGAGATCCGCTGTTTGGTGCCTCAGAAAAGCCCCATGTGCTGGTCTACGAAAACAGTCCTCTGAGAACGGACACATGGAACAAAGCTAAGGTTCAGATTAGGGCCTGGGGGCCTGTCCATTTCAACCTTCTGTCTCTGGGGACACTTTCTGAGAGTCTAAGTGGAGATAGTTGCTCCGCTGGTGTCAGAGAGACCCTCTTAGTCCAGGGTGGCCTACACTATTGATGTCCTCAGGGGCCTTGGAGCTTTTCCCTAACCTGTAGGGTTGTGGTCAATGGATTGGGCACACTTTCCTTGGAGAGGGCAGGCACAAACTTTCGCTGTGGCTCCAGAGGCCCTAGCCTGGAGTTGTGTGGGTCCAGGCTGTGGGCACAGAAGTCTTAAAACACAAAGTCAGCTTATGAGTGGTGCCTAGGGTATGGCAGGCCGGAGGTACAGCCCGAGAGGGAACTCCTGGGCCTCTGAAACAAGGGCGAGTGGGAGTCGTTCCTTCAGGCTTTTGTCTCTGGATGTTGTGTCCGGGATAGCCGTGGATTGGAGCGGTGGCCTCAGGTACTGTGGACGAGTATCCCTCTCTGGGGATTTGTCCCAGCTCCCAAGAGTTTGGGGTCATTTTGTGGGAAGGGTGGAGTCGTGTTGTCTGGCTCATGTGTCTCTCCAAGAAAGGGATTCCAGATCAGAGCCCCAGGTACGGGCGGGGCGACTGGAAATCTCAAACCCTGGTGAGGATTGGGTGCATAGGGGCTTGGCAAGCCCCATATGCGGGCTCTTTGTCCAGGCCCTGACAGGCCTTTCTTTGACATGGGGCTAATGCTAGGGTCACAGTGTGAATTTGTTCCCAATCAGCACTCAAGTGCTGCTTGGGCACTACCTGAAGGGTTTGATACATCCCCAGTAAGAAAGCTCCCCATTTGGAGACGAGAGGAGTTCTGTTCAGTGCCTCAGGAAAGCCCCATATCCTGTTCTTCGAACCAAAGCCTCTGAGGAGTAACACCTGGAACCCAAAGCAAGAGTTGAGATTATGGCCTAAGGGCCTGTCCGGCTCAACCTTTTATCTCTGTTGACATCTGTGGGCATGCCTTCGTGGAGGTAGCTGCTCAGCTTGTGTCTGAATGCCCCTGTGTGTCCAGGGAGGCTCCCAGTAGTGGGAAGTCCTCGGGGGCCTTGAGGTTTCTCATATTCTGGAGGTGTGTGTCCAAAGGAATGGACACAGTTTCCCAGGAGAGAGCAGGCACGGTCCTGTGGTATGGCTCCAGAGGATTCAGCCTAGAGGCTGTGTTTGCCAGGGCTCTGGGGACAGATGTCTGAAAAAGCAAACTTGGCTCAGCTAGTGGCCAAGGTAATGGCAGGACTGATCTCCAGTCCGTGAGGGGAGATCCTCTGGATATCAGAGGGCAAGTGGGAGGCAGTCACTCAGGATTTTGACTCTGGGTGTTGCGTTCACAGTGTCCGGTCAGGGTAGGGGTTGTCTCAGAGGCCGAGGAAGAGCCTTCCTCTCGGGGGATTGTGCAAGGTCCCAAGTGTTTGGATTCATTCTGTGGGAAGGGAAGAGTACTGTTTTCTGCCACAGGGGACCCCCCAGGAGAGGGACTCTAGAGCACAGCAGTGGGTTCCCTGAACTGAAATACACACCATCTAGTTAATCCTGGGTGCCTATGGGCATGGCAAGCCACATATGCGGGCTCTTGGTCCAGTCACTGAGAGGCGTTACTTGAATAAGGTACTCACGCTGAGGGTCACAATGTGTGTTTGTGCCCAAGGCGGCCCGAACGCTTGGGCGTTGCCTCATGGGCCATGCCGTTTTCTCCTACACTGAAGGTTTGACTCACTGCCAGCAGCAAGTTTTCTTGCCATGGGGAAGGAGGGGTTCTGACTTGTGTATCAGGTTCCCCCCTGTGCAGGGATTGGAGATAAGGTCTAGGTTCCGATGACTGAAAACCCAGGTTGGGAATGGATGGTGGCCTAAGGCAGTGGCGGGTCCAATGTGCTGGGTGTGCAGCCAGCTGTGTTGGTGTCTGTTGGAAGGTCTGGACTCAGGCTATTTGCCTCAGAGCATCAGTGTTTATGGTACCCTATGCAATTGGGGTGTTGCCGAGGGCCAAGCAGTTTGATCCTCATTTGGGGTTTCTGGGCAGCACCATAGACAATGTTTTTCTCCTGGGAGGCTTCATTGTGGCCCCAGAATTCCCAGTAGGGAGGGCTTGTGGGCCCGGAGTGAGAGGACGGAAGTCTGAAAACACAAGCTAGGGTGAGGATTGGAGCCAAGGGCAGAGCAGGCCCATTCTGCAGAGGCTGAATCAAAATCTCCTGTATCTGAAGTCAGGCTGAGGATCAGACGTTGGCTGAGGCTGGCGTATGTGTCCATGATGGCACCTTCATGAAGCGGGGGCCTCATGAGGCCAAGGAAGTTTTCCCACGCTGAGTTTGGAGGTTGCCCCAAACCACAAGGTTTCCTTCTGTGGGACATTCGAGTCCTGTTGCATGGCTCCAGGACATACCATACGGAAGGACTGGAGAGCAGGGTTCGAAGGATGGATCCCTGTACAGCATGCCTCGCATTCCAATTGGCCATTAGCGATAAGATATGTTTGATCTGGGGCCTCTGGAACACGCGACCCAGGGGGCTGAGTTGAAATGGCCTCTCCTGAGGATGCGTCATAATGTTCGTTTGGGTCCATGGAGACCTTGGAATGTGCTGGTTGTTCAGTGGCCCTGCGGAACTCTCCTACCTGAAGGGTTTGATACATCCCCAGTAAGAAAGCTGCCCATGTGGAGACGAGAGATCCGCTGTTTGGTGCCTCAGAAAAGCCCCATGTGCTGGTCTACGAAAACAGTCCTCTGAGAACGGACACATGGAACAAAGCTAAGGTTCAGATTAGGGCCTGGGGGCCTGTCCATTTCAACCTTCTGTCTCTGGGGACACTTTCTGAGAGTCTAAGTGGAGATAGTTGCTCCGCTGGTGTCAGAGAGACCCTCTTAGTCCAGGGTGGCCTACACTATTGATGTCCTCAGGGGCCTTGGAGCTTTTCCCTAACCTGTAGGGTTGTGGTCAATGGATTGGGCACACTTTCCTTGGAGAGGGCAGGCACAAACTTTCGCTGTGGCTCCAGAGGCCCTAGCCTGGAGTTGTGTGGGTCCAGGCTGTGGGCACAGAAGTCTTAAAACACAAAGTCAGCTTATGAGTGGTGCCTAGGGTATGGCAGGCCGGAGGTACAGCCCGAGAGGGAACTCCTGGGCCTCTGAAACAAGGGCGAGTGGGAGTCGTTCCTTCAGGCTTTTGTCTCTGGATGTTGTGTCCGGGATAGCCGTGGATTGGAGCGGTGGCCTCAGGTACTGTGGACGAGTATCCCTCTCTGGGGATTTGTCCCAGCTCCCAAGAGTTTGGGGTCATTTTGTGGGAAGGGTGGAGTCGTGTTGTCTGGCTCATGTGTCTCTCCAAGAAAGGGATTCCAGATCAGAGCCCCAGGTACGGGCGGGGCGACTGGAAATCTCAAACCCTGGTGAGGATTGGGTGCATAGGGGCTTGGCAAGCCCCATATGCGGGCTCTTTGTCCAGGCCCTGACAGGCCTTTCTTTGACATGGGGCTAATGCTAGGGTCACAGTGTGAATTTGTTCCCAATCAGCACTCAAGTGCTGCTTGGGCACTACCTGAAGGGTTTGATACATCCCCAGTAAGAAAGCTCCCCATTTGGAGACGAGAGGAGTTCTGTTCAGTGCCTCAGGAAAGCTCCATATCCTGTTCTTCGAACCAAAGCCTCTGAGGAGTAACACCTGGAACCCAAAGCAAGAGTTGAGATTATGGCCTAAGGGCCTGTCCGGCTCAACCTTCTATCTCTGTTGACATCTGTGTGCATGCCTTCGTGGAGGTAGCTGCTCAGCTTGTGTCCGAATGCCCCTGTGTGTCCAGGGAGGCTCCCAGTAGTGGGATGTCCTCGGGGGCCTTGAGGTTTCTCATATTCTGGAAGTGTGTGTCCAAAGGAATGGACACAGTTTCCCAGGAGAGAGCAGGCACGGTCCTGTTGTATGGCTCCAGAGGACCCAGCCTAGAGGCTGTGTTTGCCAGGGCTGTGGGGACTGATGTCTGAAAAAGCAAACTTGGCTCAGGAAGGGGCCAAGGTAATGGCAGGCCTGATCTCCAGTCTGTGAGGGGAGATTCTCTGAATATCAAAGGAGGGCAAGTGGGAGGCAGTTGCTCATGCTTTTGTCTCTGGGTGTTGCGTTCACAGTGTCCGGTCAGGGTAGGGGTTGCCTCAGGGGCCGAGGAAGAGCCTTCCTCTCGGGGGATTGTCCAAGCTCCCAAGTGTTTGGGTTCATTCTGTGGGAAGTGAAGAGTACTGTTTTCTGCCAGAAAGAATCCCCCAGGAGAGGGACTCTAGAGCACAGCAGTGGGTTCCTTCAACTGGAATACACACCATCTAGTTAGTCCTGTGTGCCTATGGGCATGGCAGGGACTATATGCAGGATCTTCGTCCCGAACCTGACAGGCCTTTCTTTGACATGGGGCTCATGCTAGGGTCATAGTGTGAATTTGTGCCCAAGCAGCACTCATGTTTTGGCGTGGCATGAGGGGCCATGAAGGGTTCTCCACGTGAAGGTGTGACTCCATGTGAAGAACAAGCATTACAGCCATGTGGAATGCAGATTTCTGATTGTGATTCCGATACACAAACGCAGCTTTTTTTGGGGACGTCGGTATGGCAGGCCCAATATACAAACCATGAGAAGAACTCATGAAGATTTGAATATAGAGCGAGTCTGAGGCGCTTGCTCAGGCATTAGTCTCTGGAATTTGTATCAGCAATGGCCGTAGAATGTCGGGGATGCTTCATGGGCCATGGACGAATCTACCTCTATGAGGATTTCGCCCGATTCCCAATTTTTTTTCGTCAAAATGTGGGATGGGAGAACTCCTTTCAGTTTTGTTACCTCAGGTGTCCCACGAAAAGAGGAATTCCAAAACAAAGCCGTGGGGAAGACTGAAGAGACCACCAGAACTATGGTCGTGGAATTTCTGCGTGACTTCATGGGAAATGGACGATTTTTACTCTCTGGTGGTTTGGCCCCGTCCAAAGAGTTTGGGGTCATTCTGTGGGCTGGAAGAAGTCTGTTTTTTTTGTTTTGTTTTGTTTTTTTTTTGTTGTTTTCTTTTTTAACCTCAGGTGTCCCACCAAATGAGGGATTCCAGAGTAGAGCCCTGGGGAGGGGCGACTGGACAATCAGAAATCTGGTTAAAAATTGGGGCCTAGGAACATGTCAAGCCCATTATGACATCTAATGGTCCAGCCAAGGAGAGGACTTACTAGAGGAGAGGACTCATGCTGAGGGTCACAATGCGTGTGTATGCCCTCGTCGCACTCAAGAATGGGCAGGGCCTCAGGGTGAATGCTGGTTTCTCCTACACTGAACGTTGGACAACGTGCCAACCACAAGTGTTATTGCCATGGGTAAGGAGGAGTTCTGATTTCTGCATAACATTCACCCCTGGGCAGTGACTGGAGATAAGGTCTCGTTTCTGAAGCCTGAAAACTGAGGTAGGGAAGAGATGATGACCTAAGGCCATGGCGGGTTTTATGTGCTCAGTGTGCGGTCAGCTTTCTGGGTGTTGGTCAGGAGGTCCGGGCTCAGGTTGTGTTCGACAGTGCATTATTGCCCAGGTTAGACTATATAATTTGGGTAAAGTCGAGTGCTGTGTAGGTTTATCCTCATTTAAGGTGCCTGGGCAGCTCATGAGGCAATATTTTTTTTTTTTTTCGAGAGGGCAGGGAGAGTGCTGCATTGTGGGTCCGGAATTGCCAAATTTTAGGACTTCGGGGCCAGGAGTTTGAGGACGGAAGTGTGAGAAGACAAGCTAGACATGGGTTTCAGGGCGAGGGCACGACAGGTACCCCCTGCAGATCTGAACCAATATCTCATGCTTCTGAAGTCAGAGCGAGGATTAGACGTTGGCTCAGGTTGGAGTTCCTGTGCATGACGGCCGCTTTATGAAGGGAGTGGAATCTCGGGGCTATTGAGGTTTTCCCACGTGGGGAGTTGTGGGATGCCCCCTTCAAGGATTCCTTCTGCGGGACAATTGAGACCTGTTGGACAGCTCCAGGACATCCCATATGGAATGACTCCAGAGCACCGTTCGCGGATGGATGCCTGGGAAGTCCGCCTCGCATTCCAATTGTCTCCTAACAACAAGACAGTTTTGATCTGATGGCTCTGCCGGAGCAACCGGGGTGGCTGAGTTGAAATGGACTTTCCTGAGGATGGGTCCTAATATGTTTTTGTGTCCATGAGGGCCTTGGAATGGGGCGGTGGCACCGGGACCCTGAAGTACTCTCCTAAGCTTTGGACATGGCTCCCATGCACAGGTTTCCTTGTGGAGACGAGATGAGTTCTGATGGGTGCCTCAGGAAAACCCCTATGCTCGTATTGGAATCAGGCTTTTGAGGACACATGCCTGTAACCCAAAGCAATGGATCCTATTATGGCCTAGGGTCCTGTCTGGTTCAATCTTCTTCTCTGGGGACATCCATCTATGGTATGAGTGGATGTCGATTATCAGCTGGTGTCAGACAGTCCTTGTTTGTTCCGGGCGACCTACACTATTGGGATGGCCTCAGGGACTTTGGAGGTTTCTCCTAATTTGTACTATTTTGGACCATGGAATGGGCAGAATTCCCATGGATTGGTAGGCAGAGTCCTAATGTGTGGCTCCAGGCGCCCAGCCTGGAGCGTGTGTGGCCCAAGACTTTGAGGACAGAAGTCTGAAAACACAAACTCAGCTTAGGTTTGGGGACGTAGGTATGGCAGGCCTGATCGACAAACCATGAGAAGAAAGGCCACTGAGTGGCCTTACTTGAGGACTGGGCTCAGCCTGAGGGTCACAATGTGTGTTTGTGACCAATGTGGCCCGCGAGCATGGGCGGGGCCTCATGGGCCACACTGGTTTCAACGACACTGAACGTTGGACAACATGCCAACCACAAGGTTTCTTGCCATGGGGAAGGAGTTCTGATTTCTGCATCACCTTCAACATTGGGCAGTGATTGGAGATAAGGTCTAGGTTCTGAAACCTGAAAACCGAGGTTGGGAAGAGATGACGACCTAAGGCCATGGCGGCTGGATGTGCTCAGTGTGCGGCCAGCTGTCTGGGAGGGGCCAGGGGGTCCAGGCTCAGGCTGTGTCAGAAAGGGCATTAGTGACCTGGTCAGCCTATGTATTTGGGGTAATGCCAAGGTCGGTGCAGGTTGATCCTCATTTGGGGTTACTGGGTAGCCCCAGAGGACAATGTTTTTCTTCTGGAGGGCAGGCAGAGTGCTCCATTGTAGTTCTGGATTTCCAAATGGAGGGCTTGTGGGCCAGTAGTCTGACGACAAAGGTCTAAGAACACAAGCTAGGCTTAGGTTTCTTGGTGAGGCTATGGCAGGCACAATCTACAGACCTGAATCGAGATCTCGTGCATCTGAAGTCAGGGCGAGGATCAGACGATCGCTCAGGTTGGAGTTTCTGTCCCTGATGGCCCCTTCATGAATGGGGGGGCATCACGAGGCCATGGGGGTTTTCCCACTATGGGAGTTGTGAGAAGCTCCAAACTGCAGAGAGTCTTCTGCAGGACAATTGAGACCTGTTGTTTGGCTCCAGGCCAATGATTCTGAGCAGGGTTCTAAGGATGGATGGCTGGGTAGCCCACCTCGCATTCCAATTGTCTCCTAGCAACAAGACAGGTTAGATCTCCTGGATCTGTGGGCAGCTACCGAGGATGCTGAGTTGAAATGCACACCCCTGGTGATGGGTCCTAACGTGCTTTTGTGTCTATGGAGACCTTGGAATGAAGCGGTGGCACTGGGGCCCTAAAGGGTTCTCCTAAACAGAGGCTTTGACACAGCTCCAACGTGCAAGTTTCCCATGTGTAGATGAGATGTTTTCTGATGGGTGAATTAAGAAATAGCTATATGCTGCTTTTGAAATCCAGGCTCTGAGGAGAGATGCCTGGAAATCAAAGCAATGGATCTGATTAGTGCCTAGGGGCCTGTTCTTTCCTTTTTACCTCTGGGGACATCTGTCTATGGGTCTGAGTGCAGGTAGGTGCTCATTTGGGCTCAGATTGCCCCTGTTTTTCCTGGGTAGCCACCACTTTTCAGATGGATCAGGGAATTTGGAGGTTTATCCTATTAGAAGGGTTGTGGCCATTGGAATGGGCACACACAATTCCCTTGGAGAAGGCAAGTACATTCCTCAGGTTTGGATCCAGGGGCCTGAGCCTGTAGGTTGTGTAGGCCAGGGCTGTTTAGACAGTTGTCTGAAAACACAAACTCGGCTTATGTTTCGGGTCATAGGTATGGCAGAACTGATCTACAGACCATGAGGAGAACTCTTCGGGATTTGAAAAAAGGGCGAGTGTGAGGCTCTGCTCAAGTTTTTGTCCTGGATATCGTGTCACTCATGGTCGTTGAATTTCTGGGTGACTTCATGGGAAATGGACGAGTCTTACTCTCTGGTGGTTTGGCCTCGTCCAAAGAGTTTGCGGTCATTCTGTGGGCTGGAAGAAGTCCGTTTTTTTTTTTTTTTTTTTTTGTTGTTGTTGTTGTTGTTGTTGTTGTTTTCTTTTTTAACCTCCGGTGTCCCACCAAATGATGGATTCCAGAGTAGAGCCCTGGGGAGGGGCGACTGGACAATCAGAAATCTGGTTAAAAATTGGGGCCTAGGGACATGTCAAGCCCATTATGACATCTAATGGTCCAGCCACTGAGAGGACTTACTAGAGGACAGGACTCATGCTGAGGGTCACAATGCGTGTGTATGCCCTAATAGCACACAAGAATGGGCGGGGCCTCAGGGTGAATGCTGGTTTCTCCTACACTGAACGTGCCAACCACAAGGATTCTTGCCATGGGTAAGGAGGAATTCTGATTTCTGCATCACACTCACCCCTGGGCAGTGATTGGAGATAAGGTCTCGGTTCTGAAGCCTAAAAACTGAGGTAGGGAAAGATGATGACCTAAGGCCATGGCGGGTTTTATGTGCTCAGTGTGCGGTCAGCTTTCTGGGTGTTGGTCAGTAGGTCCGGGCTCAGGTTTGTTCGACAGTGTATTAGTGCCCAGGTTACACTATATAATTTGGGTAAAGTCGAGTGCTGTGTAGGTTTACCCTCATTTAAGGTGCCTGGGCAGCTCATGAGGCAATAATTTTTTTTCTAGAGGGCAGGCAGAGTGCTGCATTGTGGGTCCGGAATTGCCAAACTTGAGGGCTTCGAGGCCAGGAGTGTGAGGACGGAAGTCTGAGAAGACTAGCTAGACTTGGGTTTCAGGGCGAGGGCATGGCAGGTACCCCCTGCAGATCTGAACCAATATCTCATGCATTGAAGTCAGGGCGATGATCAGACGTTGGCTCAGGTTGGAGTTTCTGAGCATGACGGCCGCTTCATGAAGGGAGCGGAATCTCGAGGCTATTGAGGTTTTCCCACGTTGGGAGTTGTGGGATGCCCCCTTCAAGGATTCCTTCTGCGGGACAATTGAGACCTGTTGGACAGCTCCAGGTCATCCCATATGGAATGACTCCAGAGCATCGTTCGCGGATGGATGCCTGTGAAGCCCGCCTCGCATTCCAATTGTCTCCTAGCAACAAGACAGTTTAGATCTGATGGCTCTCCCGGAGCAACCGGGGTGGCTGAGTTGAAATGGACTTTCCTGAGGATGGGTCCTAATGTGTTTTTGTGTCCATGAGGGCCTTGGAATGGGGCGGTGGCACCGGGACCCTGAAGTACTCTCCTAAGCTTTGGACATGGCTCCCATGCACAGGTTTCCTTGTGGAGACGAGATGAGTTCTGATGGGTGCCTCAGGAAAACTCCTATGCTCGTATTGGAATCAGGCTTTTGAGGACACATGCCTGTAACCCAAAGCAATGGATCCTATTATGGCCTAGGGTCCTGTCTGGTTCAATCTTCTTCTCTGGGGACATCCATCTATGGTATGAGTGGAGGGTGATTATCAGCTGGTGTCAGACAGCCCTTGTTTGTTCCGGGCGACCTACACTATTGGGATGGCCTCAGGGACTTTGGAGGTTTCTCCTAATTTGTACTATTTTGGACCATGGAATGGGCAGAATTCCCATGGATTGGTAGGCACAGTCCTAATGTGTGGCTCCAGGGGCCCAGCCTGCATGGTGGTTGGCCCAAGACTTTGAGGACAGAAGTCTGAAAACACAAACTCAGCTTAGATTTGGGGACGTAGGTATGGCAGGCCCGATCTACAAACCATGAGAAGAACTCTTCAGGATATGAAGAAAGTGCGAGTCTGAGGCGCTTGCTCAGGCTTTTGTCTCTGGATTTTGTATCAGCGATGGCCGTGGAATGTCGGGGAGGCCTCATGGGCCATGGACGAATCTTCCTCTCTGAGGATTTGGCCCGATTCCCAATTGCTTTTCGTCAATCTGTGGGATGGGAGGACTCATTTCAGTTTTGTTACCTCAGGTGTCCCACCAAAAGAGGAATTCCAAAGCCAAGCCGTGGGGAAGACTGAAGGGTCAACCCGAACTATGGTTAAAAATTGGGGCCTAGGGGCATGGCAAGCCCAATATGCTATCTCTTCATCCAGCCACTGAGAGGCCTTACTTGAGGACTGGGCTCAGCCTGAGCGTCACAATGTGTGTTTGTGACCAATGTGTCCTGCGAGCATGGGCGGGGCCTCATGGGCCACACTGGTTTCAACGACACTGAACGTTGGACAACATGCCAACCACAAGGTTTCTTGCCATGGGGAAGGAGTTCTGATTTCTGCATCACCTTCAACCCTGGGCAGTGATTGGAGATAAGGTCTAGGTTCTGAAACCTGAAAACCGAGGTTGGGAAGAGATGACGACCTAAGGCCATGGCGGCTCGATGTGCTCAGTGTGCGGCCAGCTGTCTGGGAGGGTCCAGGGGGTACAGGCTCAGGCTGTGTCAGAAAGGGCATTAGTGCCCTGGTCAGCCTATGTATTTGGGGTACAGCCATGGTCGGTGCAGGTTATCCTCATTTGGGGTTACTGGGTAGCCCCAGAGGAAAATGTTTTTCTTCTGGAGGGCCGGCATAGTGCTGCATTGTAGTTCTGGATTGCCAAACTGGAGGCCTTGTGGGCCAGTAGTCTGACGACAAAAGTCTGAGAACACAAGCTAGGCTTAGGTTTCTGGGTGAGGCCATGGCAGGCACAATCTACAGACCTGAATCGAGATCTCGTGCATCTGAAGTCAGGGCGAGGATCAGACGATCGCTCAGGATGGAGTTTCTGTCCCTGATGGCCCCTTCATGAATGGGGGGGCCTTCTCGAGGCCATGGGTGTTTTACCACGATGGGAGTTGTAAGAAGCTCCAAACTGCAGAGAGTCTTCTGCAGGACAATTGAGACCTGTTGTTTGGGTCCAGGCCAATGATTCTGAGCAGGGTTCTAAGGATGGATGGCTGGGTAGCCCACCTCGCATTCCAATTGTCTCCTAGCAACAAGACAGGTTAGATCTCCTGGATCTGTGGGGAGCAACCGAGGACGCTGAGTTGAAATGGACACCCCTGGGGATGGGTCCTAACGTGCTTTTGTGTCTATGGAGACCTTGGAATGAAACGGTGGCACTGGGGCCCAAAAGGGTTCTCCTAAACAAAGGCTTTGACACAGCTACAACGTGCAAGTTTCCCATGTGTAGATGAGATGTTTTCTGATGGGTGAGTCAAGAAACAGCTATATGCTGCTTTTGAAATCCAGGCCTCTGAGGAGAGATGCCTGGAAACCAAAGCAATGGATCTGATTAGTGCCTAGGGGCCTGTTCTTTCCTTTTTACCTCTGGGGACATCTGTTTATGGGTCTGAGTGCAGGTAGGTGCTCAGTTGGGCTCAGATTGCCCCTGTTTTTCCTGGGAAGCCACCACTATTGAGATGGATCAGGGACTTTGGAGGTTTATCCTATGAGAAGGGTTGTGGCCATTGGAATGGGCACACACAATTCCCTTGGAGAGGGCAAGTATAGTCCTCAGGTTTGGCTCCAGGGGCCTGAGCCTGTAGGTTGTGTAGGCCAGGGCTGTTTGGACAGTTGTCTGAAAACACAAACTCGGCTTATGTTTCGGGTCATAGGTATGGCAGAACTGATCTACAGACCATGAGGAGAACTCTTCGGGATTTGAAAGAAGGGCGAATGTGAGGCTCTGCTCAAGTTTTTGTCCTGGATATCGTGTCACTCATGGTCGTTGAATTTCTGGGTGACTTCATGGGAAATGGACGAGTCTTACTCTCTGGTGGTTTGGCCCTGTCCAAAGAGTTTGCGGTCATTCTGTGGGCTGGAAGAAGTCCGTTTTTTTGTTGTTGTTGTTGTTGTTGTTGTTGTTGTTTTCTTTTTTAACCTCAGGTGTCCCACCAAATGATGGATTCCAGAGTAGAGCCCTGGGGAGGGGCGACTGGACAATCAGAAATCTGGTTAAAAATTGGAGCCTAGGGACATGTCAAGCCCATTATGACATCTAATGGTCCAGCCACTGAGAGGACTTACAAGAGGACAGGACTCATGCTGAGGGTCACAATGCGTGTGTATGCCCTAATCGCACACAAGAATGGGCGGGGCCTCAGGGTGAATGCTGGTTTCTCCTACACTGAACGTGCCAACCACAAGGATTCTTGCCATGGGTAAGAGGAATTCTGATTTCTGCATCACACTCACTCCTGGGCAGTGATTGGAGATAAGGTCTCGGTTCTGAAGCCTAAAAACTGAGGTAGGGAAGAGATGATGACCTAAGGCCATGGCGGGTTTTATGTGCTCAGTGTGCGGTCAGCTTTCTGGGTGTTGGTCAGGAGGTCCGGGCTCAGGTTTGTTCGACAGTGCATTAGTGCCCAGGTTACACTATATAATTTGGGTAAAGTCGAGTGCTGTGTAGGTTTACCCTCATTTAAGGTGCCTGGGCAGCTCATGAGGCAATAATTTTTTTTCTAGAGGGCAGGCAGTGTGCTGCATTGTGGGTCCAGAATTGCCAAACTTGAG